>NC_136485.1:7504160-7534160 GCF_053919585.1 Euprymna scolopes
ATCTAAGCTTCAGCCTCTGTCCCATCGACGAAATGTTGCATCCCTCTGCCTGTTCTACAAGTATTTTAGTGGTGAATGCTCTGATGAACTGCAATCACTTGTGCCCCCACGACGCGAGCACCCTCGACAAACCCGACAGGCTACTAGATCCCACCCCCACACTGTAGAGGTCCCTAGATGTAAAAGATCTTTTTACTCCAATAGTTTCTTCCCCAGAACCGCAAGACTCTGGAATTCCATTCCAGGTCCCTGCTTCCCCAACAGTACTGACGTGCAGAAGTTCAAGTGTAACGTGAACCGACACCTTGCTGCCCAAATCCCTACATAGTACCCCAGTAGTTGTTGCCCCTGATAGTAGCCCCCTACACCAAAGTGGCAATTTGCCTTGTTTGGGGTGAAAATGTAAAAAAAAAAAAAAAAAAAAAAATAACAACAACAACAACAACAATAATAATAACAATAATAACAATAATAACAATAATAACAATAATAATAATAACAATAATAACAATAACAATAACAATAACAAGAATAATAATAATGATGATGACGACGACGACGACGACGACGATAATAATAATAATAATAATAATAATAATAATAATAACAATAACAATAACAATAACAATAATAATAATAATAATGATAATAATAATAATAATAATAATAATAATAATAATAATAATATTGTTAGTTTTCTGTGGATGTTCAGCGTAAATGAAAACGCCATGATAGTATTGTAGCTCTTTTGTTAAAACTACAAAAGTATTTATTTAAGCTAGCTGGGACGGTCGGCATACCCCGGTCGTAAAATACGCCTAAATATATTTTAATGCATGCAGATTTCATATATATAACTATAGAGTCAATTTCTATCGATTTGTAGATATCATAAAGTTGTGATTTCAAAAATAAAAAATATATCCATATGACTTGGGTGCATCAGCTTGAATCGAAAGCGAAACCAAAACTTATGGAAAATTTCTTGGGAAAATTATTTATAAAAAATTAACTGACTTGAGTGCCATCAGCTATAATCGAAACCGAAACCAAAACTTAAAAATTATTTATTACAAGAAATGGAAGGTCATAACAATTAAATGACAGTCACTCGGAAGAAAAAAGATATAAACGTGACACACACGCTATCGTATAAATATATAGATACTACTACTACTACTACTACTACTACTACTACTACTACTACTACTACTACTAAATAATTCGAAGCCAAATATGTAAAAAAACCAAAAAACAAATAAAAACAAACACAAAAAACGGTGGAATTAAAAACTGTAATTGAGCAAAAAGTAGCAAGACTAGAAAGATAAAGATCTAAAATAAAGATACCAACAAAGCAAGGAAGACAAAGAAAAATGCAAATTCAAATTTGAACACGTAATCAATAGTAACGGCGGAAGAGCAAACACAGAATAATAATCGAAATTAACAGAAACAAGAGGAAATATGTGAGAAAAGTTACAAAAGCACAATAGACTGAAAAACATGTAAAAAAGCGTCGTAAAATTGAAACAGATAGATAAACCAAAATTAATAAAAAAACACTCAATACAACTTTAGCAAAAATAACGTACGTGAAGCCGCGACGGAATACAAACATTTTTGTTTAAGTAGATCACAACCCTGCATGAAAAACTGAACTCAAAACCTAAGAAGAGGTATACACAAAACGTACATATCAGTAGATGACTAAAAAAAGAAACACCATTGATACGAAAAAAAGCAACTGCAGACCGATAACCTGCTTACCGACAAAGAGAAAAACTTTAACGCCACAGCTGAATGAAAACCATTGTCTTAATAATTGTGGACTAGAACGGAGTACCGTAAAACGACAAGATAAATAGATAATGTCTGACGTAAAAAACAGAAAGAAAAAAACTATAGAATGGATCGACCACAACAAAACCACACTCTTTCAAACATGTATAATTTTATGCTTAAGGATCTATGTTAAGTTTGTCATTGGTGAAAATGTTGCACAATATTCCACTCCAGGAATTTGTGAGAAACCTTTCGCTACAAATCTTGCTTTAAAAGTTTCACTGCCAGAAGCTGTGATTTTTTTGGAAAAAAACCCAGCGTGAAGAATTTATATTTTTATCTATTGGTTTTCCCACTATTTCGTATGTGTTATTTTCAGATAAAGCTTTCAATTCGGATACCATAGCTGGTTCCCATTCTTGATGATTTTGTGAATTAATCGCCTCATTATAACTTTCCGGTTTGCTGTTCAACGAATAACAGTAATCAACGGTGTAATCTTGTATCTTTTCAATTTGTAAGAAGTCTGGCTTTTTCGCTCCCTTATTGGGTATCGACGTGTCTGGTTACTGTTTTCGTCAGAAGTACTGTAATTGTCGTCGTTATTAATATTTTCATTGTGATCGATTAAGATGCTAGGCAATATTTCACGTTTTTCATTCACTGGATCGCCATTTTTTTAATTTAATGTATCATTGAATTTTACACATCTAACCCTTTTTATGGCATTTTGAGCTGAAAAGTAGATTAAGTATGCCGGACTATTTTTATACGAAAGTACCTTTTTCGCTTTTAGTATTTAGTTTACTGGTGTTTTCTATAAATGCAAAATTTAATTACCAGCTTATGAAATAAAGAAATGGAAACATTGATATAGCTACATGACAACATTTTACTGAGATAACGAATGTGGAGAGGCATTTTTTTAAGGGAACATCTCTGTCACCACTATGTTTTATCTTAATCATAATACCATTCATCAACAGGTGCAATGGCGGATACAAATGTATAAAAACGAAAGAAACAATAAACCATCTGATCATCTATAGGTTGAAACTATTTGCAAAAATAAAAGAAATCAAAATTTAATAAAAGCAAAAAAATTTTGAACCAGAACATAAAAGTTGAAATGTATACACTACTAGTGATGAAAAAGGAAAAAAATTTTGAACCAGAACATAAAAGTTGAAATGTATACACTACTAGTGATGAAAAAGGAAAAAAATTTTGAACCAGAACATAAAAGTTGAAATGTATACACTACAAGTGATGAAAAAGGAAAAAAATTTTGAACCAGAACATAAAAGTTGAAATGTATACACTACTAGTGATGAAAAAGGAAAAAAATTTTGAACCAGAACATAAAAGTTGAAATGTATACACTACTAGTGATGAAAAAGGAAAAAAAATTTGAACCAGAACATAAAAGTTGAAATGTATACACTACTAGTGATGAAAAAGGAAAAAAAATTTGAACCAGAACATAAAAGTTGAAATGTATACACTACTAGTGATGAAAAAGGAAAAAAATTTTGAACCAGAACATAAAAGTTGAAATGTATACACTACTAGTGATGAAAAAGGAAAAAAATTTTGAACCAGAACATAAAAGTTGAAATGTATACACTACTAGTGATGAAAAAGGAAAAAAATTTTGAACCAGAACATAAAAGTTGAAATGTATACACTACTAGTGATGAAAAAGGAAAAGAATTTTGAACCAGAACATAAAAGTTGAAATGTATACACTACTAGTGATGAAAAAGGAAAAAAATTTTGAACCAAAACATAAAAGTTGAAATGTATACACTACTAGTGATGAAAAAGGAAAAAAATTTTGAACCAGAACATAAAAGTTGAAATGTATACACTACTAGTGATGAAAAAGGAAAAAAATTTTGAACCAGAACATAAAAGTTGAAATGTATACACTACTAGTGATGAAAAAGGAAAAAAATTTTGAACCAGAACATAAAAGTTGAAATGTATACACTACTAGTTATGAAAAAGGAAAAAGATTTTGAACCAGAACATAAAAGTTGAAATGTATACACTACTAGTGATGAAAAAGGAAAAAAATTTTGAACCAGAACATAAAAGTTGAAATGTATACACTACTAGTGATGAAAAAGGAAAAAAATTTTGAACCAGAACATAAAAGTTGAAATGTATACACTACTAGTGATGAAAAAGGAAAAGAATTTTGAACCAGAACATAAAAGTTGAAATGTATACACTACTAGTGATGAAAAAGGAAAAAAATTTTGAACCAGAACATAAAAGTTGAAATGTATACACTACTAGTGATGAAAAAGGAAAAAAATTTTGAACCAGAACATAAAAGTTGAAATGTATACACTACTAGTGATGAAAAAGGAAAAAAATTTTGAACCAGAACATAAAAGTTGAAATGTATACACTACTAGTGATGAAAAAGGAAAAAAATTTTGAACCAGAACATAAAAGTTGAAATGTATACACTACTAGTGATGAAAAAGTCTCGAAAGCAGAACGCATAAAACTGTTCAATCGAGAGGCGACCAGTTCTAGAAAAAGATGCGATTAAATCAACAGAATTAAAGTAAGGAATTTAAAGAAAATACAAGAGGAGAATAATAAAACTCTAAGAAACCTAATTATATAATAAAAATACAATAAAAAATAATTACCGGTACAGTGTCTATAGTTGGATATTTTGAACGTTTCATATACTGGACAAAAGAAGAACTCATACACCTTAATAAAATAACTATGAACCTAATGATCATGCACAACGCACTGCACTCAAGCATGATACTGATACCAACATCAAAATTAACAATACAAATAGTAATGAAACTGTTGTAAAAGGGAGATAAAATATGGGGTCGCACGAAGATGACATATGAACAGAGAAACAGAATCTATACTGACAGCTGCACAAACTAACGTGATCGGAACGAATTATATCAAAGATAGAAAAACTTAAGAAAACAGTAAAATGTTTTTGCATATAGTGAAAAATAGAAAATGGTTGCTAAATAAATTTAGTTTAAACAAAAAGTTGGTTCCAAGGTGTTTGTAAAAGGACAAATGTTCGCTCAAGAGTATAATTGTCTGCAATACACTAATCTGTGTATTGGTTCAGAGCAGCATTAAAAAAAAAAATACAAAGAAATGCTTTGCAGGTACAAGTACCATATGATTCTTTCGGTGTCCATTGTGGTTCTGCTGTTGGTACGTATTTGAAAGTTCTTATCGTGATCTGACCTCATAGCTCCTTCTTGCGACTAACTTTTCAACCAATTAAAGATTATTTATATATTTTTTTATAGTTTAAGGGAAAGGATTCTTATTTTATTTATAGAATTAACAAAGGGGATTATGACAATTTGGAACTTCTTCAACTCCGCAACAGCTTCGTCACATGGCGCATTTCATTTGCAGACGCAACAGTAAGAGGTAAAAAGAGATTAGATACACTTGGATGTTCGAAAGAAAAATTGATAACACACACACACACACACACACACACACACACACACACACACACACACACACACACACACACACATACACACACACACACACACACTTGCTACGTTATATAACGTCATAATATTAACTCCACTGAATTCCCGTGAACAATTAATGACTTATTTTTATTTTCTTTTTTCTTTAGCGACCTGATTGACTACACAGTGATACGATTTGTTTTACCGAAGTTGGACGCAATGCCGAATCAATTCTTCGAATTATACCAACGCTACAAAAAAGTGAGTTTATTCTTACAGTCAAGACAAAAAAATGAATGTTAGGTCAGATATTGTCTGCAGCACTGGTATTTTGTTCTTTATTATGTAATAGATTTCGACAGAAATAAAATTAAACCAATACAACCACAGAGCCAAAGAAAGAATAACATCAACTATTTTTATAAAGTAAAAAATTATATATTTATTTATTTGCATCCTCATCTTCATAGTTATTATTTCACCACGTTTCAGCCATGGATTACTCATCTCAAAGGATTCCAATAAAAATAATATATAATAGGAAATAATTTAACATTTCTAAACATAAAACAATACCAGCTTCTTCATCTAAGATTTAAAAGTTGCTTATAAAAAATATCTCATTTTATTAAAATCCTTTATTGACGTCACTCCAGAAATATAAACGAGGCTTCAGTCTCATTTTTAACATTGATAACACTCAGTGTAAACATTTAAAACAACGCTAATAAAAATAGGGAGTAAATAGTAAATATCTTTCAATACATCGCACAAGTAACATTAATTTAAAGAAGAACAGAGGTTTTATTTGGTTCAAAAACTGTATAATACTAAACACTTAAAAGGAATTAGTTAAAGCTTTATAAAGTATGTATGGTGATTCGATGTGAAATAAACACATTTATACCAGAATTTATGAAACTTTTTTCATATATAAAATCTAATTTCAAAGATGTTTTTCTCTTTGATAATTTCTTTTTTATTCTCTTTCTCTTTATTTTTGTTGTAGATCATTTCAGGCATTGAAATCGAAGACCGTCACTTGAGCTGCGTCATATTCGCAGGTAACATGATGCCTGGACTCGTTGGTAAAATCTATTCAGACCGATATTTTTCTGAAGCCGTAAAATACAGGGTAATGCTATTCTTTATTAAATATATAAAAGTAATAGTAGGGAGATTCGACGTTGTCCGGGATTGAATGAGGATTAACAAGTGATCCACCCTCTTATACTTTTATTGGCATCAAAATCAGCGGATTTTAAAAAATCAAATCGACTGATTTTCTGCTCTTGTTACAGCCCCCCCCCAGTGTATCAGAAGAAAGCGTCACATGCCTTCACACAATGGCTTAGTCCACAATATATAGTAGCTTATATAGTACTATTGATTTTGTAAAATTATTTGTAAATAATGGTTTCACTTAAAGTTTTAAAATGCAAAAGTCAAGTATCATTATTCAATTGTGTACTAAACGGAAACATTCATTTCGAACGCTCACTTGTCTTATAAAAAATTCGACAGTTGATTTTATAGGCCAGACCTTTTTTCTTGCGTGGTGATAAAACTTTTCAAATGAACTTGTGATGTTAGGTTGTATAAAAGTGTCAACTTTGGTCGAAATCGGACTGTTCTTTCTTTAATCGGATTTTTCGATGATCAATTTTCGATCCCTACCGATGTATTCCGATACAAAACCTACGTAAGAACACCTCAAGTCGCATCAAGTACCTTACTGTGAAATAAAAAAAAAAAGTCGGACCAGTCGTTTCCAATTCCTTAGGAAACAAACTCACTCACACATGCACACAGACAAAGTTTCTTTTATATTATAATAGAGATATGTCGGATGTCGGTGTTTGCCATCCGAACATTTGAATTTAAGAACTTTTCTTTTTGCGTTTGGCTCCTGTGGCCCAAAGAATATAACCCTGGTTTATCATAATTGTTTCAAAAGCGAGATAACTCTCTACAACCAGACAACATTATGAACATATATATATATATATATATATATATATATATATATATATATATATATATATATATATATATATATATATATATATAATTTAAAGGAGATTAGAACAATAGTCTAAAGAGCTGAGTGTATTTTAATGTAACAGTGAAATTACTAGTTTAATTAAAATACAGGAAATAGAAAGTGCTCGTTGTAATTTAGATATATAATAAGCTCGATAGTTAAATGTCCTAGAGCTAATTCAATATATAGTAATGTGATTGATAATTTAATATATATATATATATGTATGTTCATAATGTTATATATATACATATATATATGTGTGTGTGTGTATATATATATATGTGTGTGTGTGTGTGTGTGTGTGTGTGTGTGTGTGTGGAAATATATATGTGTGAATTCGGACACTATCGAAGATCAGTGGGCACACCTCAGAGACTCCACCTACTCCATCGCTCTCGAAATCATTGGACCCAAGCAAAAGAAGCACCAGGACTGGTTTGATGAAAATGACTCTGAGATTCAGCCCCTCCTGGAGGAGAAACGCCAACTTCTCCGTGCACATCAGAGTGACCCCAAGTGTTTTGCAAAGAAAGCTGCCTTCATCAACATCCGCAGCAAGGTGCAGGCCAGACTCCGCTCCATGCAGGATGCCTGGCTCAGCGCCAAAGCAGATGAGATCCAGGAGCATGTCGATAGCCAGGATATGAGGAAGTTTTACGATGCGCTGAGGGCTGTCTACGGTCCCCAGTTCTCTAGCTCCTCCCCCCTGCTTAGCTCCGATGGAACAGCTGTCTTGAATGACAAAAAGCAGATCCTTGATAGATGGGCGGAGCACTTTAACAGTGTGCTAAACCGACCATCTTCTATCAACGATGAAGCCATCGATCGACTACGCCAGGAGCCTATCAACGAGGAGCTCGACATCCCACCCTCGTCAGAGGAAGTAAGCAAAGCCATCAAGCAACTTTCCTCTAGGAAGGCCCCCGACCCCGACTCAATTCCAGTAGAAGTATACAAAGCTGGTGGACCTACACTGCTTTTAAGACTAAAAGAACTCTTTCAATCCATGTGGGAGAGTGAAGAATTACCCCAAGATTTTCGTGATGCTACTATCGTTCACATTTACAAACGCAAGGGAAATCGTCAGTCATGTGACAACCACCGCGGGATATCCCTTCTTTCCATCGCCGGGAAAATCCTGGCCCGCGTCCTTCTCAACCGCCTGCTGGTGCACCTTGAAGATGGTCTTCTTCCCGAGAGCCAGTGTGGCTTTCGAGCGGGCCGCGCGACGACTGATATGATCTTTGCTGCACGCCAACTGCAGGAGAAGTGTGTCGAGCAGCACCGGGGCCTCTACACCACGTTCGTCGACCTGACCAAGGCCTTCGACACTGTTTGCCGAAATGGCCTCTGGCGGATCATGAAAAAATTTGGTTGTCCAGACAGGTTCATCGCCATTGTCAGGCAGTTCCATGAGGGCATGACCGCTCGTGTCCTGGATGACGGCGACCCCTCAGAACCCTTCCCTGTGACCAACGGGGTCAAGCAGGGCTGTGTCTTAGCCCCGACGCTCTTCAGCATGGTTTTCTCTGCCATGCTCCAGGACGCTTTCAAAGACAGTCACTCTGGCATTGTCATCAAGTACAGATGTGACGGGGAATTGTTTAACATCAGGCGAATGCAGGCAGTCACAAAGTGAGGGAAACCATCATCAGAGACCTTCTCTTTGCCGATGACTGTGCCCTTAATGCCCCAAATGAGATAGAGATGTAACGTCAAATGGACGGATTTTCCACCAGTTGTGACAACTTTGGTCTCACCATCAGTACAAAGAAGACAGAAGTTATGTACCAACCCACCCCAGGAGATGCATACCATGAACCCGGCATCACTGTCAAAGGACAGAAGATCCATGCTGTGGAGCAATTCACCTACCTTGGCAGCACCCTCTCCCGCACCGCCATTGACATTGAGGTTAACCATAGGATCTCCACAGCGAGCAGTGCATTTGGAAGACTTAGAGACAATGTGTGGAAGAGGAGAGGCATTACACTCGCAACCAAATTGAAAGTATACCGAGCGGTCGTCCTGACAACCCTACTCTACGCCTGCGAAACTTGGACGCCATATAAAAGACATGAAAAACAGTTGAATGGCTTCCACCTCAGATGCCTCCGTAATCTTCTCAACATCCGCTGGCAAGACAGAATTCCTGACACAGAAGTCTTGAAGCGCGCGGGGCTCCATACCATCACCACCATAATCCGCAAAACCCAGCTCCGGTGGGCAGGCCATGTGTATCGCATGCACGACAGCCGAATCCCCAAACAACTTTTCTATGGGGAACTCAGCCAGGGAAAGCGGAATGCAGGGGGCCAAAAGAAACGATATAAAGACTGTCTGAGAACGTCCCTAAAAGACTTTGACATCAGCCCCCAGTCTTGGGAGAGTCGCGCTGCTAAACGTTCGGCCTGGCGTTGCGTCATCAGCCTAGGAGCCGACAGGGCAGAGAATCAACGCATGACACACGACCAGCAGAAGCGCAAGAGGAGGAAGGAGAGAGCTGCCGGTTCACAGCCTGCCTGACTTAGTAGCTTGTCGGGTTTGTCGGGGGTAGTTACGTCGGGGAGGTACAAGTGTTTGCAGTTCGTCAGAGCATTCACCATTAAAGTATTTGTAGAACAGGCAGAGGGATGCAACATCTCGTCGATGGGACAGAGGTTGAAGCCCAGATGACAGTTCAGGACCTATCAGGTTTGCGACTCTTTTTTGAACCCTGTCCAGGAGCGAGAGACAAGCAGCAGATGCACCAGCCCAGATGTGACAACAGTACTCCATACATGGGCGAATGGTTGCCTTATAGAGGTATAGGATACTGGCAGGCGTAAGTAGTTTTCTAGCACGGTAGAGGGAGCCAACCTTCCTTGCAGCAGCCTTGGCAATGCTCTCAATGTATCTATTCCAGTTCATATTCCCTGTAAACGTTAGGCCGAGGAGTTTAAAAGAAGTACTTTCAGGCAATGTGTTCTTGGCCATTGCTATTGGTGGTAGAGAAGGTTTCTTGTAGTTATTGAAGGAAACAAGCTTAGTCTTAGCAGCATTGAATGAGACCAACCATTTTTGTCCCCATTCCACTACGGATTGGAGGTCATCCTCTAGTGTTTCTGCCATTTTCTTGGATATGTGTTCATTTGTTTTCCCCTCATATCTGTTATAGAGAGTGGTGTCATCGGCAAATATACCCATCTCCGAAACAATATTATCAGGGAGGTCGTTTATGAATATCAGGAACAATAGAGGTCCAAGGATAGACCCCTGAGGCACTCCCGCATTTATGTCATATTGTTTGGATGTACGTCCGTCGAGGACAACTTTGATTTTTCTATTACTTAAGAAGGATTTAATTACGTTATGAATTCTTCCAGTGATTCCATATGATCTAATTTTCCTTAGAAGACCATCGTGCCATACCCTGTCAAAAGCCTTAGATATATCAAGGGCCACCGCTCTACCCTCCCCTGTTTTATCCAATGAACGGTATATACGTTCAGAAACTACAGTTAAGATATCTGCTGTTGAACGGGCTTGCCTGAATCCATATTGTTTGTCAGTCAAGAGTTTAGCAGCTGTTAGGTGCTGGACTAGGGCTTTATTAACTAAGGACTCAAATATTTTGGCGAAAAGCGGGAGGAGGCTAATGGGGCGATAATTTAGTGGGTCAGTTCTTTCACCAGAATTCTTGAAGACTGGTACCACAGATGCGGTTTTCCAGCAGTCGGGAAAACAAGATTCGTTAAGGCATTTATTGTAAAGTTTGGACAGAACTGGAGCAACCTCGGCAGAGCATTTTTTTAATAGCACAGCCGGGATGAGATCTGGTCCACATGCTTTAGAGGTGTCTAGGTTTTTTATAATAGCATGTACCTGAGAAGGGGTGATTTTCAAGTCGTCAAGTGTGGCGTCTGTTCGCAGAGGAAAATCAGGGAGTGAGTGGTGTACCGAGTTCAGTGTGGAGTTTGAGGCAAACCGACTGGCAAGCAGATTAGCCTTGTCAGTTGCCGTGCAAGCAACCTCATGATTGTTTGTTAGTGGGGGAATAATTGACTGTCCATTATTAACTACGCTGTTGTAGATTTTCCAAAAATCCCGGGTTCCTAATTTCTGTGCTTCGATGCGCTTTCTGGTGGTTTCAGAGTAATCTGACTTAGCTGTGTCTATCACTCTCTTACAATTATTTCTAGCTTCTATAAACTTCTGTTTATTTGAGCTGGACTTATGTCGGTTGAATCTGCGGAACGCATGCTGCCTTTGACAAATGGCAGCTGCACAAGCAGAAGTAAACCATTGGGGGGAGTGGGGCTTGCTATAGTATTTCCGTGCGGGAACATGTGCTTCAATAGCAGTTTTGAACCATTCAGTTGTCTCATTTGCACACTGTTCCGCTGGAAGAGTAAAGATATTTTGCCATGGGGCATCTCTGATGAGCTCCCTGATGGCTTCCCAATCAGCCTTTTTGTAATACCTCGTTGTTTTGAGTAGTGGGTCTTCAGTTTTAGGGCGAGAATTTAGGCTGATTTCTACCATTATCACAGCGTGATCAGCATTCCCGAGTGGGCTATGGGCATTTGTTGTACAGTCATTGGGAACTGTTGTCAGAAAGAGATCTAGAAGTGAGGCATGTTGATCGTGCTGGTCTGGGAAACGTGTCGGAAATGTAACCATCTGAGATAGGGAATGAGATATAGAGAAGCTATATGTGGCGCTACCAGCTACGTCTGTGTGATTTGAGAATCCTAGCCAGTTACTGTGGTGGACATTGAAGTCACCAAATACATGTATTTGTGCGCTAGTATCGAGGGAGAGTGCTATATCTATGCTGTCTGAGACTTTGTTTATTAGGGTACAGTCTTGGTTTGAGGGAGAGCGGTAGAGAAAATATAAGTAGCTAATATTGTGTTGCATATTTAGTCTGAAGCACATAAAGGCCTGGCCCTCTGATTCTAGTTTTATTTCTCTAGTTAGGGGGAGGGTGTTTCGAATATAGACTCCAAGTCCATGCATATGTCTGTCCGAGTCCTTACGGTAGAGTGGGAGATAACCAGGCATGTTAAAGTGGTTAGAGGGTATGGAGGAGTGAAGGTTAGTTTCACTTAATGCTAAGATATCCGGGGTGTTTACAAGGAGAAATGACTCAACATCATCTAAGTTAGTTCTAAGCCCGCGGATATTAGTAAATGCAAGCCTCAAGGGAGGAGGCAGGTTGGTTTTCTTTGAGTTTGGTCCTGGTTTAAACGTAACTTTTGCTTGAGCTGTCATTTCATTTTATTTTATTTAAAAGTTTCAGTTAGGGTGGATGAGTGAGGGGGTGCTGGACAAGTAGTTGTGCAGAATACCAGACATGCAATACAAGTAGACCATCAGCTGTCCTATATATATATATATATATATATATATATATATATATATATATATATGGAGAGTAGACAACGCACGGAGAGCATTATGGATGCGTTATCGGCGGTTCTCGTTACTCTCGCTTCTCCTTATTTGTCCCCCAGTCCCCATTTCCAATGAGTGATTTTTCTGACAAAGCGTGACGAAAAAGCTGCTTTCCAGGTCGGCAGTACTTCGTGAACAGTAGCCTGATATGTCGGAAATCTTCTGTTTCTATGTCTATCCTTGTGGCCATGCCACTAGTAAGGGTACTGGAGGTAAACGTTTCATCTGGGCTGACGTTATCCGCCTGATAGTCAGGGACTAGAACCTTTAATTAACGGCTAAGGAGGCTGTCCTATCATCAGGGGCAAAATACTGGGGTTGCTGTATTGCAATCTGGTGAATGGATTATGGACCATGTAGTAGTTTATGGTGGGGCCTCTCGATGCCATACTAGTGGGTAATTGTTACGGCTTTACCTTATCATGTGCTGCAAAAAAAATTCCTGTTTTTTTTTCTCCTGCTTTTCCTCTCTGTCCTGCTCTAACCAAGTATGTCGACCTGTTCCACAAATCCCAAATCCTCAACATGAAATATCCCCAGAAAAAAATCACGAATAAACTAGAACCCCATCCTCCAACGTAGGCCCCTACTACCATGTCCCCCTCTCCAACATCAGGGGTTTACGTTCCAACCTTCCAGAGGTTGAAACCCAACTACAGGAGACGAAACCAAACATATTCTTTCTAAGCGAAACTCGAATAGGGCCGACCACTTCTCTAGACGAGTTCATAATTAAAAGATACTCTAACTGAACATCGAAGTCAGACCCCCAAGATCGCCATGAGCATGGAATATGTGCCTACATTAAAGATGGCTTTCCGTGTGGTAGGGTTATCTCCAGAGAAGACCCTAATTTACCTTATATGTGCTTCCGGGTTGCACTTGCTTACACTACTGCATTTATATTTGCCCTCTATCGCCCCGATAACAGCGGAGTTACTCCCTTTAAGAGAATATCTGAGAAAATTGACCACATCATGTCTGCTCATTCTTCGGCTAACATCCACATTTGTGGTGACATCAATGTCCACAATGTGGAATGGCTGACCCACTAGAACAAGACAGATGATGAGGGGAGATTTTGTCACGAGTTCGCCATTGCCTATGACCTCACCCAGATTATTCACGAACCCACGCGTGTGCCCGATACTTCCGGTCAGTACGCTGGCCTTCTAGACCTTTTTCTCACAACTTTTTTTTTACATGGGAGTCGCCACTTATCAAGGCCCGGAGGCCACTCATGGATAAGGGTTATTGCGTGTACAGTAATCAATGAGATAGTATTGTCGTAATCATTATTATCGGAGATTTGATAGAGTGTCATACTTAAGGGGGCGGTTTGTCAGGAACTTGTTTATGTTGGATTTGAAGACGTCGAAGTTGTAGTCAGGTGGGAAATAGGCGAACGGAAGAGAGTTCCACAATCGCGCACTTCTGAGAAAGAAGCTCTGCATATGAAATCTATGTTTGGATTTAGGCACAGATAAAAAGTGGGGAAAATTATTGACAGTAGTTTCAGCCAGATGGGTGTTTCTTGTGAAAGCTTGACGAGGGGGGACGAAAGATTGGAGCTCAGACGAGCACCTGCCATGGAAATAACGACAAAACAAAGACAGGCTCGCAACGTCTCTTCTGTGGGAGAGAAGCTGCAGGGAATGGAAAAGGGCATCCCTCACTAAACCACGAAGTCTATTTTATACTCTGTCAAGACAGGATAGGCTGCTTTTAGCAGCTCCTGCCCAGATTTGGCAGCAGTACTCCATCCTTGGACGTACTTGCTTTTTATACAGATAGAGAATTGCATCAGTAGTGAGATATCTTCTGGAGCGGTAGAACGATCCCACCATTTTCCCAGCGTCCTTGGCAACAGACCTGATGTACTTGTTCCATTTCAGATCAGGAGTAAAGGTCAACCCCAGAAGCTTGTCAAAACATGGTACTTCCCCAAGACGAGAGCAATCCAGTTGATGCCAGATGGGGATCAGAGCGTTGATGATGTAAAGATAGACGCTTGGTTTTAGATGCATCAAAATTAACCAGCCACCTCTTCCCCTACTGTACCACGCGCTCGAGATCAAAGGAGAGAGCATCAGATAGAACTTTGTCATTTACGGCCTTTGATGTGTTGCCATAGATGGTCGTGTTATCAGCATAGATGTCAACGAATGGTTTATGTATGCCTTTTTGGAGATCATTGATGTAGATCAGGAAGAGAGTTGGGCCCAGGATAGACCCCTGAGGGACTCCAGCATTAATACTTTAAGGCCTCTGATTTCTGCTCATCAACCAATACTCTTATGAACATATCGGAGAGAAACGATTTAATGATCGAGTAAACATTTCCAGTTATACCGTCATTCGTTGACATATATACTGAGGACAATATATCAAAGGCCTTAAATGACAAAGTTCTATCTGATTCTCTCTCCTCTGATCTCGATCGCGTTGTACAGTGGGGGAAGAGGTTGCTGGTTACTTTTAATGCATCTAAAACCAAACTCCTATCTTTACATCATCAACGTTCTGATCCCCATCTGGCATAAATTGAAATGGATTGCTCTCGTCTAGGGGAAGCACCATGTTTTGCTGATGCAATTCTCTATCTGTATAAAAGGCAAGTACATCCAAGGATGGAGTACTGCTGTCACATCTGGGCAGGAGCTGCCAAAAACAGCCTATCCTGCCTTGACAGAGTACAAAATAGACTTCGTGGCTTTGTGGGGGGGGGTTGTCCTTTTCTCTTCCGTGCAACCTCTCTCCCACATGAAAGACGTTGCGAGCCCATCTTTGTTTTATCGTTACTTCCATGGCAAGTGCTCGTCTGAGCTCCAATCTCTAGTCCCCCTTCGCCAATCTTTCATGAAAACACCCGTCTAGCTGAAACCGCAGTCAATACTTTTCCCCACTCTTTATCTGTGCCAAAACCAAAACGTAGATTCCATCTTCTTTCTTAGAAGTGCACGCCTGTGGAACTCTGTTCCGCTTACCTGTTTCCCACCTGACTACAACTTGGATGTCTTCAAGTCCAACATAAACAAATTCCTGATGAATTGCCTCCTTAAGTAAGACACTTTATCAAATCTCAACACTAACGTACTGCATACGCTATAACATCCGGGCCTTGATAAGTTGTTACCACCTTGTAATATATATATATATATATATATATATATATATATATATATATATATATATATTTATGCGGTTGATGGGACTCCGTAGCCCTGGTAAAAGATGTACATCTAAGAGAAGGAAAGCTCTTACAAAAACCGCGCTCTCTTTAATGATGCCCACACAACTGGTCTGTCACTGTCCTCGTTTTAGGGCTGGCTAGGAAAACAAGGCTTCTTACTCACCGAAAAAGAAGGTAGACTGTGACTAAAAACCTAAGAGTTCGACATGAACCAACCGTCCCATTAAACACGCCATGTGGCACTCCGTACACCACTCGAAAGTGGATTGCATGTTGTACAAATTAATTCCACCGTAAGAAAGCCACGCACAAGTACGTTTCACAGTTTTTTCTTTTCAGTATATTTTCATTGATACACGAGAGCACAAAACCTAAAAAATATCTAAGAGTCATCACATTCGAAAATGTTTCACAGAGAAAGTAGAAGACAAACACAAGGAGGAAATAATAGATGACACACGAAAGAGGTTAAGCATACAAAGTAACTAAAGATAATTCTACGTAAATGTCACGAAAACAATGGAAATAAAATATGTCTTGTCATTAGAGAATGATAAACGATCTAATGTAAACAACTCACTATACAATAATTTTACGGTCAGTTGCGAAAGTGCCATGCTGTTTGTATAGTCGCATCTAAACTCCCACATAAACGAGATATGGCGACACAGCGTCAGTAGAGTAAAAAACAAAAAAACAGAAGACAAAAAAAAAACTATAAAACGGAGAGCCCGATTGACACGTTCTCTGGTCTCCCATAGCCCAACGAAAAGAGAGACTAATCCTCGATTCAATTTTCGCATCTAGCATGTGTGAGTTTATTTTATATTTCCAAATTGAAGAATTATGTTTTTTCCATGCTAATATAATTCAGGGGAGATAATTTGAACAAGGTCAATGAGTTATAAATAAATATATCACCACAATCGAATTTGAAAATTGCACGTCTGCAAGCACTACATAATTTTCTGCTCAGCTCCAAACGGCATAGCCATCAATACATAAAAGCAACCATTTTTTATGAGAATCAGATTTTGCTGGCCATTTTTTCTTCAGAGAAATTCGTGTATTTTCTGAGCTAAAAATGAAACTACAAACTTTACTTACGCTTTGTAAATAAAACTAACACACTTTTTATTATTTGTTTTAGAATATCCATGTTCCAAAAATGATTCATTCCACCGCATTGGAACTGATCAGGAAACTTCCTTGGATGGATAAACCAACAAAATTAAAAGGCCTAACAAAGGTAAAACATGTTTACCAATTAAATTAGAGAAACGTTTTTATTTTATAAACTCTTTCTAAATTTGTTTAAATCTTTGAAACATTAGTTATACTACGAACTACTAATCGGTTTGCAATTGTGTTATTGCTTTTTCTTTCTACTTAAAACTAAATGCTAACAAAATTATCTATTCACAATAGCTTCATTATATTTTGCACATTAAAATATGTTTTAGATAATCGAAAAACCCATTAAAGTTTCCATTAAAGTTTCCATTAAAGTTTCCATTACATCTAAATTTGCGATTCTATTTAATAGTTTTCTTTAGTTTTGCTTAAATTATTATATGATTATTATGTTTCCAAATACATCATTGTCAGGTATGTTGTAAATCTTAAATTGTTTATATCGAAAACTACGGTTAGATTTTACAAATAATAATTACATTACATATATAGATGTTATTATAAATTTCGGAATCATCAAATTATTGCTACTGACATTTTAATTTTTTAATTTTTACTTTCCTTCAACCAAACGAGGTATATTATCATCGAAACGCAAGGAACTACTGTGTTAGGGGCTACATAGGATCAAACAACCTGGGTGGGAAGTTGGGTAGCAGAATATTTATTGATATACCATTTAAATTTTTGCATGTTGGTACGATCGGGGAAACATAAAAAATAAAACAAGGAGAGAAATTTAAAAGCTAAAAGGCCAGAGCAAAGAACCTTTTAAAATATGAAGATCTTCCGGCATCTTAGGACATGCAGTAAAGAGATGGGATTTTGCTGATAGTCAAGTAGACCGGAGGTATTTATATTGAGATAGTTCAAGAACAGTAAATTAATCGGACTGCGGCTATCGACAGGGCTTGAGCTTCACAGACCGTGTGTTATGGAACTATTGTGATCCATGGATTGTATCTTTGATGTGTCCGTGTCGTGGTGATGTCTATGGAAAGAATCTTATAGTCCTGTGCACAGCTTCACTAGCTTCTTGGGTGACGATAGCCATATTCCCGTTTAGACAGGTGTTGACCATTGTCTCCTGAGGCTAGTTTGTCTTCAGGTTCACAAATTCTATAGCCCATTGTCTGGCTGAACGGGTAAAACACAGTTGTAGTAAGGTGTCATTAATTCTCTGCAGCGAATTAATGATTTCAAATTCGGGAAAAGGAACATCGTTGTTTGAAATTGAATAATTGCCAAAAAAGTGAACAAAGCATATTATATAAACAATTGTAATTATTTATTTTTACATTAAAAAAAAAACAACATAAAATCGAATCGTTAAGCAGAAACATCTACACTCTTTCATGAATGACTACTGCTTTTCCCTCGTTGCGATAAAAAGAGAGAAAAAGAAAGGGCAACGAAAAAAGGAAAAAGACTAGGAGAAAGAAATAGTTTCTCGTGGTACAGTTTTCAGCTCTTGACCTTTTGTGGTTCTGACTGATTTATCTATTGTAATAGTGGTCATCTTGAATTTATAAGATTGACCATCTGTTCATGGAAAATAGGAACTTGTCATTTTCTAATGCACATATTGATCAATTGCTGAATCTATTGTATATATTTGTTTTTTTGTGTCTTATATATTGCAAATAAACAGTTTTGCATGTAGAATCGTGTGGTATCTGAAGTAATAGATATGACGCAATTCCGCTGTAGCCGCTCTAAGTGGAATGAAGATAGTTGTTAAAGTTTAAAAACTAACCATTGCCCCATTAATATGCACATTTTTATTCTAATTAAAGGAGATTTTTGTTACATATAACACTCGGTCTTTTCAAATGGTCATTCATTTAGTACTGCAGTTAGCACCAACCCTATTCAGGGAGTATGAAATTCATAAGTGGTCCCCAGTCGCATGTATATCCCCGTTAGGGGAGATGACGACGTTAGGTTTTTGCTAGTTTTTGCAGGGAGGTGTCGACGTCTTCCTACATACAGCACCTGGTCTTCCCAAATTGGTCACCCATTTAAGTAATGACCAGGCTCAACGTTGCTTAACTTCGGTGATATGACGGGAACCGGTGTGTCAACGTAATTATGCCGTATAATATAGCCCCAAGTGGAACACATCGAAAAGTTTCTGTCTATTTTGGTTCATTAATGATTGTTTTCCCAAATAAACTTGAATATCAAGTAAAATATATTAATGGAAGATTTTGAAAAGTTCATTTATGCTAATCAATGCCAACTAATAAAAATATTTTCTTAACTAATATTTATGAATACAAATCTTAAAAGATTCTTTTATTTATATTTCAGTTGTATTCAATGCTGCAAATGATCGGAAATGATGATACGCTCAGCGGAGACCCGTTTATTAATCAGGTAAATATACATAGCTGCTTCTCCTTCGGTTTGATTCGCTGAAGGTTGGCTGTGTGAAATAGAGAATGGGAGAAAGAGAGAAAGAAAGGGAGAGAGAGCGTGAAAGAGAAAGAGAAAGCGAGAGAGAGAGAGAGAGAGAGTGTGTGTGTGTGTGTGTGAGAGAGAGAGAGAGAGAGAGAGAGAGAGAGAGAGAGAGAGAGAGAGAGAGAGAGAGAGAGAGAGAAAATGAGAGTTTAGGATGACAGTATGAATTGTCATTTATTCTTCAAAGCATATTTCCAGTAACGAGTAAAATTCAAATAAATCAAAGGCATTAGATGATCGCGTCTAGAATATTTTAGTCTATCATATTTTTTTTTCTTTTGAAAGAAGTTCTTGTTGTTGTTCTTCAATGGGAAATGAATTCGGTTTTCAGGTCAAATCTAAACAATTTATATTCGCAAAAATTCCGATAATAAGTTACAACGACGTAATTTGATGTAATCGTAAAGCGATAAAATCAAAAGGACAATCAAGCATACAAAGAGCAAAATATAGACGCGGGGAAAACACGAAATGAGAAAGTGTAAGAAGACAAACGGGTTTACGCTAAAAGAGAATTGGTAAGCAAAAACAGACACAGAAACTGTAGAATATTTCCTCCTGTATCTGAAAACACACTATGTGATATACGTATATCTGTACGTGATGTTGCCAAGCTAATCAAAAACCTTGATTCCAGTAAAGCAACTGGCCCGGACGGTATTCCAATTATAGTACTCAAAAAACTTCAACCTGAACTAGCGCCCATACTTACAAAACTATTTAAACGTTGTCTTAAGGAGAATAGTTTCCCATCTCCCTGGAAAATTTCATCTGTATGCCCTGTATTTAAGAATTCAGGTGATCGCTCATCCCCCTCTCAGTACAGGCCAATAAGTCTCCTGTGCGTCATGAGTAAGTTGCTGGAATCTGTGTTAAATACAGAAGTAATCAACCATCTCAACAAAAATAACCTTTTTAGTGACACTCAATATGGTTTCCGTTCTGCTAGATCTACAGCAGATGTGCTTACAGTTATATCTCATAGGATTAGCAAATCTCTCGACGAAGGCAACCTTTCTAGGGCAATTGCTCTTGACATATCTAAGGCCTTTGATAGGGTATGGCATAAAGGTTTACTTCATAAGATCTCTAGCTATGGTATAGCTGGAAATGTCTTCTCAATTATAAAATCATTTCTTTCTGATAGGTTCATAAAAGTAGTAGTTGAGGGGCAAAAATCAGAAGCCCACAGTATTAATGCCGGTGTCCCTCAGGGGTCCATCCTGGGCCCAACTCTTTTCCTGATCTGCATTAACGATCTTCCAAATCACATCCTTACATCATTTGTAGACATTTATGCTGACGACACTACCATTTATGGTAGCACATCTAAGACAGTAAACGACCAAGTTCTCTCCAATTCTCTCTCCTCTGATCTTGAGCATGTAGTACAATGGGGAAAGGAGTGGCTGGTTACTTTTGATGCATCTAAAACCAAGCTTCTCTCTTTACATCATCAACATTCTGATCCACATCTGGCATCAATTGAAATGAATGGCTCTCGTCTTCAGGAAGCCTCAAGTTTTGACAAGCTTCTGGGCTTGACCATTACTCCTGATCTTAAATGGAACACATACATCAAATCTGTTGCCAAGGCCGCTGGAAAAATGGTGGGATCTTTCTATCGATCCAGTAGATATCTCACTGCTGATGCTATTCTCTATCTATATAAGAGCCAGATACGTCCAAGGATGGAATACTGTTGCCACATCTGGGCAGGAGCTGCTAGAAAGGACTTGGCCTGCCTTGATAGAGTTCAAAATAGACTTCGTAGCCTCGTAGGAGATGTCCTTTTCTCTTCCTTGCAACCTCTATCTCACAGAAGAGATGTTGCGAGTTTGTCTCTGATGTATCGTTATTTTCATGGAAAGTGTTCGACTGAGCTTCAATCTATGGTCCCCCCTCGCAAAACTTTCACAAGAAACACTCGTCTAGCTGTAAACACTATCAATAATTCCCCCCACTCTTTATCTGTGCCTAAACCTAAACGTAGATTCCATGAACAAAGCTTTTTTTATTAGAACTGCACGCCTGTGGAATTGTCTTCCGTTTTCCTGCTTTCCGGCTGACTACAATATGGTTGTCTTCAAGTCTAACGTAAATAAGTTCTTGATGAGCCGTTCCATATAAGTTATCAAATTTACCAAATTTTCATTACTAATGATTACTATATTGTCCAATTTCTACTGTACACTCTTTAACCCTTATCCTTGAGTGGCCTCTTGGCCTTGATAATGAGTTGATACCTATGAAAAAAAAAGAAAAAGTCCAATGTGAACAAGTTCTAATTGAATCGTCCCCTAAGTAATCCAAGTTTCAAAATTCCCACTGTTTACTATGCTAAAATCACAATGACTAATGTATACCTATTAACCCTTATCCTCGAGTGGCCTCTGGGCCTTGATAAGTGGTGACACCCTTGTAAAAAAAAAAAAAAGAAGTCTCTCCACTAAATGTGCATGAACTGTCAACGTAATCTTATTCGGTATTTATTGCTCGGTCAATAAAACCAAACGGAAAAGTTGTACATATTTTATTTTTTTGAGTCTTGTATCAACAGTTATCAAAATAGTTTGAGCTGGAACTACGACCCATCATCAACGATAACGGATTCACAGGTACAACAGTTTACTTGAATTCAAAAGCCATTCAATAAAATCCTGCTCCAACAAGGAATTTAGAACTATTAATAGAGTTTCATATAAAAAATCCTGTAAATTTAAAATGGACGCAATAATGATGGATACTTGTTTTTATTTTTTAGAGAAAGAACGTGTAATCTGATTGGTTATCCTAATAAAACTTAGATAGATAGATAGATAGATAGATAGATAGAGATTAACCACTAAGGAGGCTATCCTATCAGCAGGTTCAAAGTACATGGAGCTGCTGTATTGCCATTTAGTGAATGGATTCTGGACCATGCAGTAGTTTCTGGTGGGGCCTCTCGATGCCATACTAGTGGGTAATTGTTATGGCTTTACCTTATGTGCTGCAAAAAAAAAAAAATTTACTGTCTTTTTCTCTCCTGCTTTCCCTCTCTGTCGACTTGTTCCACAAATCCCAAATCCTCAACATGAAAAAAAATCACAAAAAAAAAATCCTGTCTTTTCTCTCCTGCTTTCCCTCTCTGTCCTGCTCTAATCAAGTATGCTGACCTGTTCCACAAATCCCAAAATCCTCAACATGAAATATCTAACCCCCCCCCAAAAAAAACACGAATAAACCTAGAACCCCATCCTACAACGTAGACCCCTACTAACATGTCTCCTTCTCCAACATCAGGGGTCTACGTTCCAACTTTCCACAGGTTGAAACCCAATTACAGGAGACGAAACCAAACATATTCTTTCTAAGCGAAACTAGAATAGGGCCGACCATTTCCCTAGATGAGTTCATAATTAAAGGATACTCTAACTTAACATCTAAGATCGCCATGGGCATGGTATATGCGCCTACATTAAAGATGGCGTCCCATGTGGCAGGGATATCTCCAGTGAAGACCCTACTTTACCTTATATGTGCTTCAGGGTTGCACTTGCTTACACCACTGCATTTATATTTGCCCTCTATCGCCCCCACAAGAGCGGTGTTACTCTCTTTAAGAGTATATCTGAGAAAATTGACCACATCCTGTCTGCTCATCCCTCGCTAAAATTCACATTTGCGGTGACTTTAATGTCCATGACGTGGAATGGCTGACTCACTCAAATAAAACAGATGATGAGGGGAGGTTCTGTCATGATTTTATCATTGCTTATGACCTCACTCAGATTGTTCGCGAGCCCACCCGTATGCCCGATACTACCGGTCAGTACGCAAGCCTTCTAGACCTTTTTCTCTCAACTTCCCACTCCGTTGTATCAGTTAAGATAAAAATGAAATGTAATAAGTATTCAGACGTATCTCTCCCCCGTACTGTATACCTATACTCCATGGCTGACAGGGATAGTTTCCGTACATTCATATCTGATCTACCCCTGCAATCCATGTTTAAAAAGGATGTGTCCTCTATAATATCAGATCTGACCGAAAGGTTAATTGTAGGCATAGACCGATTCATAACATCCAAAAAATTCCAACAAAAACCTAACAGCCAGACATGGTTCTCCCCAGAATGTGCTGCTGCCATCGCGCACAGAAATCACTTTTTCCATAGCTACCAACGTAATAGATGCACTAGCAGTGTCAGAAATTTCGTGATTGAATAATTCCACCCGCCATCTTTCGAAGCTTATAACTCCTCGAAAAATGTCATTCAAACCCTAATTTTCTTTTTCAATTAAAGGAGCAAGGACCAATGTTTCATTAAAAAAACACAAAAACAAACAACGTGGGTTTTTTTAAAAAAGGTTTTAAACTTCGGACTTTACAGGTAAATTAAAAAAAAACACTACTTTTTTTGTTTTTAAATTTGAATATATTATTTATTGATCTTTTATCTTCAATTTGTGATATATAAAACTTTGGTACATAAATTAATTATTTACTTTTTAATAGACATTTGAGAATGGGGGGCGTGAATTAAAAAAAAACGTTCATCTGAAATATTATATTCAATTTATTGGAAAGAGCATAACATTTCACATTGACCCTGAAAATATCGTAAAAATAGAATCAATAGAAAAATTTTGATAGATTTTTAAAGTTTAAAAATTGAAAAATACTGAACTCGTAACATTCAATTAATTTCATTACTATTTTTTAAAAATATTTCTATTACTTTTTATACAACTTTAATAGTTTATTTTGGAAGTATAATCCATAAAGAAAATAGCAACCCACCTTTAAAAGAGAAATTACGAGTTTTTTATATTTTATTTGCAGTTTCGTGTTAGGGGTGTCAAAAATTCCTACAAAAATTCTGATACACCTATAAATGCACTGAGAATAAACCTGCTTTCAGGACCGCCAGCAACCACTGTAAAAGAGTAATAAAAATGCAAGAGAGCTATATGTTCAATCTGTTAAATCCAAAATAGCTAAGCAACGGTTGGTTCCCACCAGTTCTGGCAAATAGGATCCTGAACAGAAGTGTGCGTTCTATCCCAACCATCATCAATGGACCAGACATCATCTCGTCAGCATCAGACAAGGCCAAAATATTTGCCAAGAACTTTGCAGCTAATTCTACCCTATGCGACCAAGGCCATCAACTCCCCGTATTTCCCCCTATAACACACAACACACTAAGTAACACACAACTATCTCTGTGTGAGGTCGCCAAGCTAATCAATAACCTTGATTCCAGTAAAGCAACTGGCCCTGATGGTATTCCAATTATAGTGTTAAAAAAGCTTCAACCAGAGCTTGCCCCCATACTTACAAAACTGTTTAAGCGTTGCCTTAAGGAGAAGTGCTTTCCAACAACCTGGAAAACCTCACCAGTATGATCTGTATTTAAGAATTCAGATGATAAGTCGTCTCCCTCTCAGTACAGACCAATAAGTCTCCTGTTGATGGAATCCATATTAAAGAGAGAAGTAGTCAACCACCTCAGCAGAAATAACCTTCTTAGTGACATACAATATGGTTTCCGTTCTGCTAGATCTATAGCAGATGTGCAAACGGTTATATCTCATAGGATTAGTGAATCTCTTGACAAAGGCTTCATTTCTAGGGCAATTGCTCTTGACATATCAAAGGCCTTCGACAAGGCATGGCATAAGGGTGTACTTCACAAGATTTCCATCTACGGTATAACTAGAAATGTTTTCTCAATCATTAAAGCATTTCTCTCTGATAGGCTCATAAGAGTATTGGTTGATGGGCAGAAATCAGAGGCCCTCGGTATTAATGCTGAAGTCCCTCAGGAATCCATCCTGGGCCAACTCTCTTCCTGAACTATATCAATGTTCTCCCAATACACATACTTAAATCATTCGTTGACATCTATGCTGATGACACGACCATCTATGGCAACACATCAAAGGCCGTAAATGACAAAGTTCTCTGATTCTCTGTCCTCTGATCTTGAGCGCGTGGTACCATTAGGTAAGAGGAGGCTGGTTACTTTTAATGCGTCTAAAACCAAGCTCATAAACGCTCTGATCCCTATCTGGCATCAATTGAAATAGGTGGCTCTCGTCTAGGGGAGCCCCATGTTTTTATAAGCTTCTGGGGTTGACCTTTACTCCTGATCTGAAATGGAACACATACATCAAGACTGTGGCACAGGTCGCTGGGAAAATAGTGGGATCCTTCTACCGCTCCAGAAGATATCTCATTGCTGATGCAATTATTTATCTATATAAAAGCCAAGCACATCCAAGGATGGAGTACTGCTGCCACATATGGGCAGGAGCTGCTAAAAACAGCCTATCCTGACTTGACAGAGTACAAAATAGGCTTCGTGGCTTAGTGGAGGGATGTCCTTTTCTCTTCTCTGCACAGAAGAAACGTTGCGAGCCTATGTTTGTTTCATCGTTACTTCCATGACAAGTGCTCGTCTGAGCTCCAATCTCTGGTCCCCCTTCGTCAATCTTTCACAAAAAACACCCATCTAGCTGAAACCACTGTCAAGAATTTTCCTCACTCTTTATCTGTGCCAAAACCAAAACGTAAATTCCATCTTATTTCTTAGAATTGCACGCCTGTGGAACTCTGTTCCGCTTGCCTGTTTCCCTCCTGACTTCACCTTGGATGTCGTCAAGTCCAACATAAACAAGTTCCTGACAAACCGCCCCCTTAAGTAATGACACTTTATTAAATCTTCGATATTAACTATTACTACGATATTATCCCATTGATTACCGTACGCATAATAACCCTTATCCCCGAGTGGCTTCTGGGTCTTGATAAGTGGTGACCTCCATGTAAAAAAAGAATGAGTGAGTGAGAGAGAGAGAGAGATAGAGAGAGAGAGTGAGAGAGAATATATTAGTAGATATTACTAGACAAGTTAGCAGATCATGTCAAGATTGAATCTCATTTAAAAAAAATTCATATACTCTTGCCTGATTTCATGTAGTAGATGTATGTATTTTTTGTCTACATGTAAATATTTAACCGATAAACTACACTGTAATTAACAAGAAATAGTAATCATACATCAAAGATGTATTATAACGATTAAAATCTTTGTTTGGATGGATGAATAACGCGTACAAACATATATCTGCAAGTTGAAATGCAAACTGTTCAATTTAACTTGCTGACACATTTTTAAAAAATCATTTCTGTGCATGCACTAAATTTAATTGTTTTCTTTAAATTGCTTAATATTAAGTCTTTTTTTTACCTATCTCTTTATAGCTTCATTGGTAGGAAACACTACTGGAGCCCTGAATGTTTTGGTTTCGATTCTAGCTCACGGCACCAAGTCATTTTTTAAGAAAGACTTTTGTAATCACTACTATATATTAGGTACAATATGATATTTGATAGGGAATTGGCTCTGTAATAAAAAAATACAGAATCTGCATGAATTAAAATATATTTAAGCATATTTTCCGATCCAGAAAGGCAAGGTGCCTCCCACCCTACTAGTACAAAATAAGTGTATTATTAGGAGTTTTCAGATGAGATTTTAATTGATTATGAATGTCACAGAAATCATAAAGTTTTTTTTATTTATTTTAGCTGTTTTTTTTATAATTCAATACCTCAAATAATTTTATTTTATCAACATTGACATATCCTATATTTATTGTCTTTTTGTTTGGTAGAGTCCTGTTACCGACATGCTCGGATGAAAAAAAAAACAACATACATGCATAAAACAAAACCGGGCTATTTCTCTCCCTTTCTCTCTCTCTCTTTCTCCCTCTCTCTCTCTCTCTCTCTCTCTATATATATATATATATATATATATATATATATTATATGTATGAGTGTGATATATATATATATATATATATATATATATATATATATATATATACTTCATTTACTCACATAAAATTAATATACGAAAGTATAGATTTATGCGTAAACTTTAAGTATTTACTTCAAAAGTGCTCAATACGTAGGTAGAGCTAATTAGTAATTTATAAAATATATATGGCAATTTAGCTACACTGAATATTCGGCGTTTCATCCACTCTAGGATTCCTCAGGCTTATGCGCATAAGCCTGAGGAATCCTAGAGTGGATGAAACGCCGAATATTCAGTGTAGCTTAATCGCCATATATATTTTATATATGTATATATATATATATATATATATATATATATATATATATATATATATATATATATCACACACACACATATAAAATAATGCATGATAACGAAATTAATTAAGAGAAAAGTAGAACATCTGTATTTTCACAACACTATTCTAAATCAATAAAAAAGAAATTCTTGTTAACTGAAGAAATTTCCATTTATGTCCAATCCATAATGCCACCTTTTGGGGTAACTTGTTTTTCCACATTGAAATCGGTCTCATGGCCAACTTTGTCTTTATGGAAAGACAAGTAAATAATGACATTTAAAGAATTAAAAAGTAATTCTTAAAACTTTATAGATCTTATTTATATAACTCGCAATGTTTGAATGAAAATACATCATCCTTTTCTATCTTTAAACTTTGTTTTCGTTTCAGTTCCAATTCATGGATGATCACATGAAGAATCTATTTATTCTGGATAAATATCAATCGCTGCGAACTTTCTCTCAGCTCAGAACTTCCAATTCACGAGGAAAGTGAGTGACGCCTGTTCTTTTTAATTCCATTTCTTTTCTGCCATTCTAAGTGGAAAAATCCATAGCATTTCCTAATAATCTATATAGTAATACGATAGCGTGTTATTTTTGTGTCAGACTTGCATTTCTTCCGAGTGACTGTCGTTTAATTGTTATGACCTTCCATTTTGTCGTTTAATTGTTATGACCTTCCATGTAATAAATAATTTTACCAAGAAGTCTCTATAAGTTTTGGATTTGGTTTCGATTATAACTGATGGCATTCAAGCTATCTATTTTTCTTAATAAATAATTTCCCCAATAATTCCTCATAAGTTTTAATTCGATTTCGATTATAGCCGAAGGAACTCAAACTATATATATATATATATATATATACTTATATATATTTATATATATATATATTTATATATATATATATATATATACATATTCTATAATATAAAGCTTAACGTCTGTGTGTGTGTGTCTGCTCACGAATAGGCTCCTATATGGTTGACTATTATTTTTTTTGATCACATATAATGATAGAAGATGTACCGAGACACAGGAATGGGTATGTTTGATCTGGCATAATGATGATTCATTAGAATTGTGGGGTTTACGTACGCGCCTGGTCCACAAAGTATGGAAATAAAAAAATTAAAAATTAAAAAAAAAACCGTTTACAAGTGTTTTTGATATAGATGTACATAATAATACTTTGATAAGTATGTTTTAACTTAAATAGGGATGGTATAATAAATTTGTGGGGTCTGCGTTCGCGCCTGGCCTCCATAGAATGGAAATAGGCACAAACTTTAATAAAGACTTTTCATGTCTATCTGCGTAAGTATACTTTGATAATTATGTTTCAGTTTGAAGAAATATGGTATAATAAAATTATGGGGTGTTCGTTCGCGCCTGACCTCACTAGAATGGAAATATGTCACAAAGTTTAACAAGGTTTTTTTTTAATATAGATCCACAGAATATTGTGATAAGTGTTTCAGTGTGAACAGGTATGGTATAATAAATTATGGGGTTTATCTATTTTATTTTTACTTTCATCATATTTTGCTTTGGTTTTGATACCCCCGAATTTGAAGCTATCTCTTTAAAACCCTTCCTTTTCATAACCTATCATACGTTCATAAATTAGAGTCCATTTTCTATAGGCTGTTTTTGAACCCAGTCAACGACGGGTACTTTTGCTAGTATATATATATATATATATATATATATATATATATATATATATATATATATATATATATGTGTGTGTGTGTGTGTGTGTGTGTGTGTGTCTATAGACTAAGGAGCTGGATTGATGTAGATTTGCTATGCAAAATCCCGCTTATTGGGGGATGATGGCTGGTTCACTTACTGAGATCAGCCTATTGAGGATTGAGGATTACGTGCTCAAACTGCTTAACATGTGGCATAGAAGGTAGACAGGACCGAAAGGGTTTGCATGCTCTGGAACATGTAGGGTTTAAATAGAGCGATGATTCTGGTTTTACTCCATATTGTTGGGATATTTCTTATTAGCCTAATTTTTATCCGTACAATCTTCTATTCTTAGACAATTGTCTTTTATATGAGACACCGATTGAGTATCTTTTATAAATGCTGTGAATATAATTCAGTTTTGTTTTCGCTTTCAGGTGGGCAATTAATTCACATCCCTTTGAAATGACATCGTTCTATGCCCCGCAACAAAACGCAATCTGTAAGTGTTTTGCTTCCATATTTT
>NC_136485.1:7539160-7606660 GCF_053919585.1 Euprymna scolopes
TTAAATTCATTAAATTTGATTCAAACTTGTTTTTTCATTTTTGTGTAAAATTGTTTTGAAAAGTTTATTTTTTTTTGTATCAAAACGCTTGTTTTTGATAAAATTTTAATTTTAATTTTAATTTATTTTTTAATAAAAAATAAATTTGAACTGTGATTGTCGATGCTTTTTTTTTACTTTAAAGAAATTGATTTATCATTTTAATGTAAACTCTAAATAGTTCGTTTTAATTTTGATATTTTAAATTAATTCACTTATACACGAAATTTGGTTCTTCTTTTGTTTGGCAGGATTTTGGCGAGAGAGATATCATCGAAAGCAGTGCGGATATTGGAGGAGTGAAAATCTCTTGGCGGGTAAATCTTGATTTAATATTGTCTTTTCTCACACAAAAATAAAACGGTTATTCGTACGAACCGGCAGATTACTGCTTGATTTTCTTATTAGAATTGATTTTCACAGATGCCCTATAAAAACCGATGCTCGCATTTAGGACCAGATTGCCTACATCAATAGTGAAAGTGATGCTATGGACACTGGAAGAATTCACAAATGATATGCCGAGTCACCAAGCCATCGCACCGGGGATCCGTTTCTTCACTGCAACTTTGCCACTACGCAATTAAAAGGAGGTGCACAGCCATTAACGTATTTTAGCTTGATCACGTGAAACATATTTCGATGAGATTTAGTTAATTAGTAAAACTTATAAATCGAGAACCATTTTAGTTCATTTATTACGAACAAGCAGTTTCGTCATTTGTAAAAACAAAAGAAAATCTTTTGTAACTGAAATTTATTCCTTTGATGGCAATATCAATAAAGACAATGCCATAAAGACGAAACATTGATGGTAATGTTTTTTTTTTTTAAATTTAATTTCCACCCCAAACAAGGCAAGTGCAACTTTGAAGTTGGGGCTACTATCAGGGACATAATTGGCGGGGGCATTATGAAGGGAGATGAGTGAAAAGATGTTTGTTCACATTACACTTGAACTTCTGCATATCAGTACAGTTGAGAAAGCAGTATGCCGGAAGAGAGTTCCAAAGACCTGCAGTTCTGGGGAAGAAACTATTGGAGTAAAAGACTTCTTGCACCTAGGGATCTCTACTGTAAAGCGGTGAGACTTAGTGGCTTGTCGGATTTGTCGGGGGTAGTTACGTCGAGGAGGTACAAGTGTTTGTAGTTCATCAGATCATTCACCATTAAAGTATTTGTAGAACAGGCAGAGGGATGCAACATCTCGTCGATGGGACAGAGGCTGAAGCCTAGATGATAGTTCAGGACCTACCAGGTTGGCGACTCTCTTTTGAGCCCTGTCCAGGAGTGAGAGACAAGCAGCAGATGCATCAGCCCAAATGTGACAACAGTACTCCATACATGGGCGAATGATGGCCTCATAGAGGTAGGAGATACTTTTAAGCGTACATAATTTTGTTTGGACGGTTAATCGGAATCGGAATCGGGAATTGGAAAAACTGAATTTTTAAGGGTATCAAAATCAGTATCGGAAAAAATTTGTGCCTATTTTCCGATTCCAAAAACGATTCTTTTAATAGTTTTTTTTATTTGATTTTGTTTAGAAGAAAATCTTCCACTGCTGATTGCAATGGTGAAAAAATGAAAATCTCTTGAAGGTTAATCCTCCAGTAAAACTAAAATCTATAAATCATCTTCTTTAGAGATTAAAAAAAAAAATCGGAATCTGTAATTGAATCCTTATATTTATTTGTAATTTTTTTAATTCTCTTTTTTTTTTTTTACTTCTGCTTCAGGCCCTCAAGAAAATGGAGAGAGAATTTAACTTGGTTTCGTCGGTTTTACCAGGACTGAACTACACAAGTGACCAACTTTTCTACATCAATTATGCACGGGTAAGTAATCGAGAACATATTATTGTGAAAGATAATGATTTGAAGACACTTGCCTCCCCGCGAGGGCAGAGTTAGACACAACCATGTTTTTAAGGTCGGAAAAATCCAGGTTCCTAAAAGAGGTACTCTGGGTTGGCATAAAAATGTAAATTACCACAATCTATAAATATTTCTTCTCCCCTGACCAAGGACATAACAAATGAGATGTGGTATCAATACAGATACTACATTTTGATCTTATACTAAAAAGCTAAACATAATCTTGTGCGAAACTTGGTCGAAAGCACACGTGTATACGATGAATTAATAAGAAATTGATGATGTTTAAAACTACCGACCAGTGATCAAGAAAAAAAAGAAGAAAAAATCAAATCACACACACACACACACACACACACACACACACACACACACACACACACACACACACACACACACACACACATATATATATTAGGTTGACAAGAAAGTTCCTGCAGTTTGAAATTTTAAATTCCGATGAATATATCTCGCTTCAAACAAAAATTTATAGATCGAACTAAGCACCATCAGAATCAACACACTTTTGCCAACGCACTCAAGTGTACTTATGTCATTAACGTAAAAATCTTGCGTTCTGGTGGCGACGAAGTTGCTGAAGACGTTTTTGATATCGCTTAGGTTTTTGAAGCATTTTTCTCGCAGAAAACTGTCGAGATACTTAAAAAGTGATAGTCATTGGGCGATAAGTCTGGAGAGTATGGCGGATGAGGCAGAGTTTCGTAAACCAATTCGTTCAAAATCTACAAGGTCGGTTTAGCAACGTGCAGTCGGACATTGTTGCGCAGGAGAATTGGGCCTTTTCTGTTGACTATTGCTGGATGTTGTCGAAGTTTCTGATGCATTTCATCCATTTGCTGACAGTACTTAACAGCCGTAATGGTTTCGCCTGCATTAAAAAAAGTAATAATGGATGAGACCGGTCACAGACCACCAAACATTCAGTATTAAATTCATTTGGTGCGGCTTCGGCTTCGGGAAATACCGTGGAGCTTCGTCGGCGTCTAACCATTGAGCTGAACAACGCCAGTTGTCGTAACGAACCGACTTTTCATGGCAAGTTACAACCTGAAACAGTTTGTTCTTGTTGCATAAAATAAGGGAAGATGACACTTAATAACGGCGTTTCGTTTGGTTGTCGTTCAATTCATGAGTCACCCATTTATCAAGTTTTTTTGTCTTTCCAATCCTGAAGTGGTTGGAAATCATCGAATACGTTGCGTCTAATTCAGAACCAAGTTCTCGAACGGATTGTCTTCGACTAAGGCTCTTATTTGATCGTTGTCAATATCCGATGGCCGATCACTATCCTCATCATCTTCAAACTCCCGTCGCCGCAACGAAATTTCTGAAACCATCATGCGTTCAGTAATGATTTCTGAATCGAACGTATCGTTGATATCGCGAGATGTTTCAACAGCTTTTCAGCTTAGCTCGAATTGGAATAAAAAAGAGCAAATTTGCATTTTCCATCTTGTATTTATTGTTCTGGAAAGAAGACATAATTGTTTTAAAATGCTTGTAATCTAAACGATTAGGTAGAAAAAAAAACGCTATTTAAAATAATATATAAAGTAAAATTATTATAACGAAAACTTATTTTAAAATACATCATTTAAAATCAAAATAAAAGCATACGCAAGATCCTTCCTGTCCACCATAACATATGTATACATATACAGGGTCTCTTAAAAATATACAAAGAAAACCTGAATAACAAGAAATAGTACGTAAGTATGATAACCTGGATTTAAAAGCAGATATTACGACCACAAACGTATATTCATAAACAAAATAAAACAAATAACAAAAATCGCCGAATAAAAACAACATCAGTGAACCACTATTTTGATCCCATTGAAAGTAGACACTCACTGATAATCGAGTAAAAAATAGTGCGGTAAGCAAGCACATGTAGGAACCCGTGTAGACCATGTTTGAATGAAAAATTAGTCATCCTAAATTTTAAAACTCGAAAAAATTTATGAAATTGCAGAAAAGAAATAGCAAATATATACATACAAAAAAAAAAAATTCTTACCTTAGGATAATAGAACATAATAATTGTTATAGGAATTTACCCATTCACTTAGAATGGATTCTTTTTATCATTGTATAATCTACGAGATAATACTCTCGTGGGGAAATATCGTGACTTAATAGTCAGAAATAGTGACAACATTTCTTTGTAATCAATTTCTTGTAAAATATATTCTTTTCTCCCTAAAATTGTTGGGCACGCCTACCTTTATGGCATTTCCTAGGACCAAAACAACAACAACAACAACAACAACAACAACAACAACAACAACAACAACAACAACAACAACAACAACAACAACAACAACAACAACAACAACTTCTGCACTATATAGTAATGAATAAAAAACTGAGCATTAACACAAAAAAACAAACAAACAGCACCACCACCACCACCAACAACAACAACAACAATAATAATAATAATAGTGGTTTATGAACAAATAAATAACTAGTGTAAGCTAAAATGTAAGTAAGAAACATCATGATTATAACTAAGCTAATATCTAACATTATCCATAAAGATGAACTCATCACTACACAAAACGAACAAAAAGGTGGTCACTTAGAAGTCAAGTTAACCTCTTATAAACACGTGACCATTAACAAATAAATGGAGGTGTGATTATTAAAGAATCTGATTGGCTAACTAACAAACTCACCACCACGAGCATATATGAAAATAAGCAGTAATATCGCTTCCATGCAGTAACCTGACGATTACTCGTGAGGATGAAACACCGAATAATATGTGTAGTTTAATTGTTATATATGCTTCCAAAACTATGTATATATGTGAGTGTATGTATGTGAGTGTATGTATATGTGAGTGTATGTATATGTGAGTGTATGTATGTGAGTGTATGTATATGTGAGTGTATGTATATGTGAGTGTATGTATATGTGAGTGTATGTATGTGAGTGTATGTATATGTGAGTGTATGTATATGTGAGTGTATGTATATGTGAGTGTATGTATGTGAGTGTATGTATATGTGAGTGTATGTATATGTGAGTGTATGTATATGTGAGTGTATGTATGTGAGTGTATGTATATGTGAGTGTATGTATATGTGAGTGTATGTATGTGAGTGTATGTATATGTGAGTGTATGTATATGTGAGTGTATGTATGTGAGTGTATGTATATGTGAGTGTATGTATGTGAGTGTATGTATGTGAGTGTATGTATATGTGAGTGTATGCATATGTGAGTGTATGTATATGTGAGTGTATGTATATGTGAGTGTATGTATATGTGAGTGTATGTATATGTGAGTGTATGTATATGTGAGTGTATGTATGTGAGTGTATGTATATGTGAGTGTATGTATATGTGAGTGTATGTATGTGTGAGTGTATGTATATGTGAGTGTATGTATGTGAGTGTATGTATGTGAGTGTATGTATATGTGAGTGTATGTATATGTGAGTGTATGTATGTGAGTGTATGTATATGTGAGTTTATGTATATGTGAGTGTATGTATATGTGAGTGTATGTATGTGAGTGTATGTATATGTGAGTGTATGTATGTGAGTGTATGTATATGTGAGTGTATGTATATGTGAGTGTATGTATGTGAGTGTATGTATATGTGAGTGTATGTATATGTGAGTGTATGTATATGTGAGTGTATGTATATGTGAGTGTATGTATGTGAGTGTATGTATATGTGAGTGTATGTATATGTGAGTGTATGTATATGTGAGTGTATGTATGTGAGTGTATGTATATGTGAGTGTATGTATATGTGAGTGTATGTATATGTGAGTGTATGTATGTGAGTGTATGTATATGTGAGTGTATGTATATGTGAGTGTATGTATGTGAGTGTATGTATATGTGAGTGTATGTATATGTGAGTGTATGTATGTGTGAGTGTATGTATATGTGAGTGTATGTATGTGAGTGTATGTATGTGAGTGTATGTATATGTGAGTGTATGTATATGTGAGTGTATGTATGTGAGTGTATATATATGTGATTGTATGTATATGTGAGTGTATGTATATGTGAGTGTATGTATATGTGAGTGTATGTATGTGAGTGTATGTATGTGAGTGTATGTATATGTGAGTGTATGTATATGTGAGTGTATGTATATGTGAGTGTATGTATGTGAGTGTATGTATATGTGAGTGTATGTATATGTGAGTGTATGTATGTGAATGTATGTATATGTGAGTGTATGTATATGTGAGTGTATGTATATGTGAGTGTATGTATATGTGAGTGTATGTATGTGAGTGTATGTATATGTGAGTGTATGTATATGTGAGTGTATGTATATGTGAGTGTATGTATATGTGAGTGTATGTATGTGAGTGTATGTATATGTGAGTGTATGTATGTGAGTGTATGTATGTGAGTGTATGTATATGTGAGTGTATGTATGTGAGTGTATGTATGTGAGTGTATGTATATGTGAGTGTATGTATATGTGAGTGTATGTATATGTGAGTGTATGTATGTGAGTGTATGTATATGTGAGTGTATGTATATGTGAGTGTATGTATGTGAGTGTATGTATATGTGAGTGTATGTATGTGAGTGTATGTATGTGAGTGTATGTATATGTGAGTGTATGTATGTGAGTGTATGTATATGTGAGTGTATGTATATGTGAGTGTATGTCTATGTGAGTGTATGTATATGTGAGTGTATGTATATGTGAGTGTATGTATATGTGAGTGTTTCTCATTTGATGCTTTTTTGCTAATCTCCTTATGAGATAAATCTCGCAATCTTCATTAAAAGCTCCTCTTATGTCTCTTACATTATGAGTTAGTAATCAAAAAATTATTTCTTCTTGCTGCAGTTGACCACTCATCTACGCTATGTGATTTACATGGGTATGTCAATCTATTTTGGGGTCTTTAAGTAAAACTTTATTCTATTTACCAGGAGGGAGCGCCCAGCCTTGCCGGGTCGTAAAATACGCTTAAATATATTTTAATTCACACAGAGTTCGTATTTATTATTATAAAGCCAATTCTCTATTGGATATTATAGTTACCTAATATATAGTAGTGATTACAAACGTTTTAAAAATAACTTTGGTGCCATCAGCCAGAATCGAAACATAAACATTTAATGCTATAGCCGCGTCGCCTATCGATGTAGTTATCGAGAGATAGTTACGCGAGATATTGAAGAAATGAATAGAAAGAAAAACACATTGACGTATGGTAGATTTGAGAAATTGAACATTTTTTCTAGGGATAATTTGACAATTTTGAAATGGTGATTCGGATTCGAACATTTAAATGAATAAAAATTGCAAGCAGAAGAATACTTAATTCGGATCTTCTTTACCAAATTTTCAAGTTTATATGTCAATTAAAAATATAAATACTTCCATTCATCCAGTTGTGAGCAGTAATCTTTTTCTCTGTTTCATTTTAATCTCTGAAAATGATTTTCTTTCCAGGCTTGGTGTGATGAGATTACCATGAGTCATGCATTGGACAATGCTGGCAACTTACCAAATTTACCCGCCAAAAATCGGTATGTCTTTCTGGTGTTATTTTTCAAACCTTTTACATTAGTCTTAAAAGTTATTTCTCAAACTCATTATTATTGTGTTTATAGGAGATGTTTATAGTTATTCGTATAAAGTGAGAACAAAATATTATCGATAATTTATATCCTACTACTACTACTACTACTACTACTACTACTACTACTAACTATTATTTTATTATTATTGTCTCACTAGGAGTTCTCACATGTCATTATCAGCAAGTGCTGACTAACTATGATAAATGGTGTTTTCTTGAACCCTAGTCTTATATCTTCTCAGATTTCCAGCACTCCTTATCTCTTTTGCATTATCACAACGGCTGCCTACCATTGATTTCTTACTGGTAATGACCGTTGATCTTCTGGAAATAAGGTGACAAATAGTTTCGCGAAGGTTTCAGTATTCTCTGCGATCTTGTCACTGAAGGCTGTTCCCCCCGTCCCGACCTTTTCATCTGCCTTGATCATTCACGATCATTTTACATGATTGACAATTGTTAACATTACGTTGATTTCTTCATGTTCTATATAACATCATGTTCATTAGCTACATCCATGTTTAGCTTAGCTTAATCGTCATTGTTCTAATTTGTTGCAACTGGAATTAATTTGTATGCTTTTATTTGCATGCCCAGGACGATTTTACGCATTTCATTTTCATAAGGACGAAAAACAATATTTATTGGCACACACAACGCCGAGTCAAACACAAAACCGAGTACAATCAACATCAAGTACACTCAATATCGTCTTACCATCAACGCTTACATTGTTAACTCGGAGTATGAGAAATTCCCATATGCACAAAACAAAATCACTGAAAAAAAAGCAAAATTACCCTAACTAAGAGTAAGGATAATGAGTAAACGTTGGATAAATGGTGGTTAAAATAACAACGAACTTACCAGGATTTGAACCGGAAATCTTCTGATCCGTAGTCAGATGCGTTAGCCATTGCACCACAAGTCCTGTCCGTATGCCGGAAGATGTTACCGCGACAGTGCTAAATTCCGTTGACATGGGCAGGTAAATTTTTCGACAAAAACGAAACGGCCTAAAATCCCTTATTTTGGGCTTTTTGTGTGACTTGCCGTTGTTCGTTACGATTCATATATAGATAAGGACAATCTAGGGACTCACACCTTTCAAGGAAAAAAAGAATTTTTCATTTCGGTGCATCCGTTCGAAAATTTTATTATATATATATATATATATATATATATATATATATATATATATATATACATATACACACACATAATTATATATATATATATATATATATATATATATATATATACACATAAATAAATAAATAAACATTTAGAATTTTATTAATAGTATAGAATAGATTTATTCATACCAACCCAAAGTAAATGTTTCATATATCTTATTCGTATCAGACCGAAGACACTGCTATTTCTACCTTACGCGTGAAAGACTAATTCTAGTTTTCGATGCCTCCGTTCAGTCGCGAAAGACAAATGATACTCCCTGTAAGGACAGCTGCGTATGTAATTGTGAGGCAAGGTTGCGCAACAGGACGACTGGAAAGAATGCCGAGATAAGCGGAGAGCACATATAGCGCCTGGAAATTCCAAATGGTCACCCATTTAGTACTTAAGGAGTTCAACGTTGCTTAACTTCGGTGATCCAGCGGGAACCGGTGTGTCAAAGTGATTATGCCGTTTAAATTAATTTGGTACACTTGCATAATTTGCCTTGGATTCTCGGGAATTCCCGTCAAGCATAGATCGGGCGGGACCGGCAATCATCAATTTCAGTCGACTTTTATTTTTTATTTAATCACCGACAAGGGAGGTCTCTTTTAGTCACCATACCAAATCGCAACGCCAAAACCTTCCTTCCAATAATAAACAAATATATTCTGCCGGGGAGTTGTATATCCGACTGTTGGAAGGCCCGTAACAAAGTAGGAGGAGAAGGATTCCATCAACCACCTGATAGTGAATCACAAGTATGCATTTTATAGACCCCGCGACGAAGGCAACAATGAACCACGTCGAGAGGATGTGGATAGGAAGCAAAACAACGAAACAAGCAAGAATGCGGGACCAACCGGGAGCTTCTGGGTACATATTTACTTGAATTTATGTGGAGACAAAAATTCGGAAACGATCCTTTTGTCTCCATCATAAATCACATTTCCGAAAGCTATCAGGTTCTTGGGGAGCTTCCTTCCTTTTCCTCTACCCTCATCTCTTTCCCTCTTTTCCGTTGATGAACGTTCAACAGTCGACCGAAGTAAAAGATTATCAAGGAAATATCCTAATCTTGAGAAAGTTCTTCCACTGGCAATGAACAGCCATAAAAAATAATAAAATAAAGTAAAAATATTAAGTTCTTTTGAAAAAAAAAAACAACTAAATTTTCCCTGTACTTTCATCTAACAATTTACGTTTTTCGTAAGCATGTTTTTACGTATTTTTCTTTAAAAACATATATATATAAAATTTCTGTAACCCCCCAAGCTTGACTGAACAAAAAGTCTTGAAAGAAAAAGTACATACACCTAACAATTTACGGTTAAAAAAATAAAACTTTCATCGTTTCTTGATGAAAGAAGGAAAAACAAACTTTTTGTTGATAAATATTTTGCAATAAATAAATAAATAAATAAGAAAAAAATAAAATAAATAAAAAGATTTTCAGTCCTTTAAATGGTAGGTTTTTATTATTTTTGGTTATTTGCATTTTTTCAGGTTTGTTTTAAATTAGTCTGCGTCTGTTACAGCGCTCGGCTGCAACCGATGATTGCCGGTCTCACCCAATCCATGCTTGACGAGAATTCCCGAGAATCCCGATCAAATTATGCAAGATTACCATTAATTCTAGTTTAAACTAAGGGAAACAAAAAAGACAATGTTATTTTCATCTTTTAAAATTATTTGTAACAAACCAAAGACTGATTTTTAAACGAATTCGCGGCAGACTAAATGTACGCATAACAGATTCAAGAATATGATATTTTAAATTAAATGGACACGCAATAGACAAAACTTATTTGCAACAGACAAAAGACATTGTTGTTTTAAATTTATTTGTAACATACAAAAGACGTTGCTATTTTAAGATAATTTGTAATAGACAAAATAAATTGCTATTTTAAACTTATTTGTAACAGACAAAAGATATTATATTTGAAGTTTATTTGTAACAGACACAATACAGTGCCATTTTTAACATATTTGTAACTAACAAAAATGTTATTTTTAATTTATTTGTAACAAACAAAAGACATTTCTATGAAAAACTTATTTATAACAAACAATAGACGTTGCTATTTGAAACTTATTTGTAACAGACAAAAGACGTTGCTATTATAAATGTATTTGCAAGATAAAGAGACATTGCAATTTAAAGCTTATTTGTAACAGAACAAAAATAAAAAAACGTTGCAACTTAAAATCTATTTAAAATAGACAAAATACATTGCTATTTTAAAAGTTTTTGCAACGGAAAAACGTTTCTATTTTAAGTTTATTTGTGACCGATAAAATACATATTTATTTTAAATTTATTTGTAACAAACGAAAGACTTTGTCATTTTAAATGTATTTGTAACATAGAAGTTATTGCCATTTAAAATTTATTTGTAACAGACAAAATATATTATTTTTAATATATTTGAAACCGACATCTAAAACTTTTTTGTTACAGACAAAAGACATTGTTATTTTAAACTTATTTGTAGCGAACAAATGACATTTATAGAACTTTTTAACAGACATTTACTTATTTGAATCAGTCTAATGACAATGTTATTTATTAGACATTTTTATTCTAAACTTATTTGTAACAAACGATACATTGCGATTTTGAACATATTTATAACAGACAAATGACATTTTCATTTTAAACTTATTTGTAACAGACAAAAGACATTTTTATTTTAAACTTATTTATAAAAAACAAAACATTTTATTTTAAACTTATTTGTAACACCTAAAAGACATTTTCATTAAAAACTTATTCATAACAAACAAAAGACATTTTCTTTTTAAATTTATTTGTAGCAGACAAAAACATTGTTATTTTAAATTTATTTGGAACAAATAAAATACATTTCTACTTTGAACATATTTTTGACATACAAAAGACATTGTTATTCTAAATTTATTTGTAACATACAAAAGACATTGTTATTTTGGATCTATTTATAACATACAAAAGACATTGTTATTTTGGATCTATTTATAACATACAAAATACATTGTTATTTTGGATCTATTTATAACATACAAAAGACATTGTTATTTTGGATCTATTTATAACCTACAAAAGACATTGTTATTTTGGATCTATTTATAACATACAAAAGACATTGTTATTTTGGATCTATTTATAACCTACAAAAGACATTGTTATTTTGGATCTATTTATAACATACAAAAGACATTGTTATTTTGGATCTATTTATAACATACAAAAGACATTGTTATTTTGGATCTATTTATAACCTACAAAAGACATTGTTATTTTGGATCTATTTATAACATACAAAAGACATTGTTATTTTGGATCTATTTATAACATACAAAAGACATTGTTATTTTGGATCTATTTATAACCTACAAAAGACATTGTTATTTTGGATCTATTTATAACAGACCGAAGTTATTACTATTTTAAACATATTTGTAGCAGACAAAATACAACCCTAGTTTAAAATTATTCATAGCAAACCAAAAGACAATGATATTTCATACTTCATGCGACAGATGAAAGGCAATGCTATTTAAAACATTATTCATTACATAATCAGATTATATGCAAATTTGACGTTGATGGAATAGGCCAGAAACCATGCTATTTTAGACGTATACGTTACACACTAAAGACAATGCTATCTTAAAATTATGTGTGACACACTAAAAAATAATACTAGTTTGAACTAAATTGAACAGACAAAACACAATGTTATTTCTTACTAATTCGCGATTCACTAACTGATAGAATCATCGATAAAATCCTCCAATTAAATATTTACATTTTGATTTTCTCTAAAAATGAAACTAAATATTTTTTGTGTTTTTGTTTTCCACGGAAGATTTTGAATTGAAAATTTTCTTTCCTTTTCCAGGGTAATCATAACGTTACAAAACCTGCCAAGTTTTTCTGAAGTATTCAACTGCAAAGTTGGGGACTACATGAACCCAAAGGATAAAACTCAAATTTGGTGAACAATCAATTACTTGATAAAAAATGAAAAAAAAAAATCAAAACATTTTTGCAATATGAAAATGAAAAGAGCTTATATGTTTTATAAGAACTTCATTCTTTTGAACTTTTGTAAGAAAAAAGATGAACGATGAATGATTAACTTTTGCTTCAGTTTTAGCAAAGAATATCAAAATAAAAACAAAGAAAACAGTGTTTGATTGAGAACACGTTTTTTTAAATAAATATTTAAATAAAAATAGATTTTTACGAATGAATCAAAATATAATTTGTTTGATTTCGGCGTTTGTTAAAATTTATTCGATGGCTGAATTTCTTTTTGTCCTAGTCTTGTCAGCCATTAATATAATAAATGGGATTTTAATTAAAATTTATAAAATAAAAGGATGTGTTATTTTTCCTAATATATAAAATTTGTTTAACGTTTTTTTTGAAAAGGATACCTTTTGAATATATCATATTATTTTTAAATCAAGAAAAATCATCCATTAAAATGGGCGAGTTTTACAACGTCGAATGGTTCATTAAATGAAAGTTACTCTCAGTCTAAACCTAGATCATTTCTTTTCAAAATAGTTTTACCTCATACTTTCTCGGCCTAAAATATGTAGGCATAGTTCTAATAATACCCAAAAAAAATTCTTTCCAAATAATCATAATATCTTTGTTTAACTTGGAAAAATGAAAATGAAAACGGTAAATTGAAAGGTTCTTTTGCAACACAATATCAAAAAGATTCTCTTTTTGAATTGGACAATTAATTTTCACTCATTAAAAACGTTTCGTCGGCTTCGTTGTCGTCGTTGTCGCGCACTCATGTCCGAATAAACAAAAAATCAATGCATTTTTTGCTTTTGTTTCGTGTATTTTTGCATAACTTTTGTTTGTCGTTCATTAATTAATGATTTTATGCTCATCGCCACTAAACATTGGATTCCGACAAATCAAAAGAAAAAACAAACAAATATTAACCGTCAAATTCTCCACGTGATTGGATATTTTAATTTTAAATTTCCGATATGACTAACACATCAGTTTTCATCTTCACAATCCTTTAAAACCAAAACATTTCCTAATTATGGAATTCAAAATGAAACCCAAACTTTTGGCGTTGATGATGATTCGAAATATGGAATAAAGAAATCACATTTAAATTTGTTATCAATCAATTAGTTTTATTGCTTAAACACGATTGAATTTATCGATTTCAATCTTAGGTGTGAACATTTTCAGTGAACATTTTTGAAATAAAAACAACTTTTGGAACCGCTTGAGTTACCTTGGCTTGGCTCTTAAAGCTAAAGTGAGTTAACTTGGCTCTATCGCGACTATTCGAAGGGATGTTTCGAGGCTACTCTCAGCCTGATAAGCCTACAGAGCATCCGATCAAACTTTTTTTTATCTTTTATATTTCTACAAAAGCTTTAAAATTTAACAATTAAAACATATTATTTAGAATAAGATGGCAACAAAGTGACTTTTTAACGTGTATAAAACTGAATTTTTATGTCAAATATGTATTTTAACCATTCCTTTTTATAATTTGTTTGCCTTAAATTATTGACCATTATGCTTTAACAACTTGTTTCTTTTTTTGATTTCAAAATTGTTAAATTCTGTTATGAAATAAATAAATTCATATTTTAATTTTGTTTTTTTAGTTGAATTATTGTCTTTTATTACGTGCCCTTTGTATTCAGTGTTGCTGAGTCTTTGCTTATTGCCCAATTATACACGATTAATGTTTTATTTTTTGAGCTTAATAAAAAAAAAACTTCGGTATAGCAAGTATACACCATTCTGTATAACAACAAATAATAAACGACATTAAATATGAAAGCAAAAACATCACAGAGGACATAAAATACATGTTAGGTAAATTAAATTTATAGAGGACGTAAAATACATGTTAGGTAAATTAAATATGGAAACAAAAACATTACAGAGGACGTAAAATACATGTTAGGTAAATTAAATTTACAGAGGACGTAAAATACATGTAAGATAAATTAAATATGGAAACAAAAACATTACAGAGGACGTAAAATACATGTTAGGTAAATTAAATTTACAGAGGACGTAAAATACATGTTAGATAAATTAAATATGAAAACAAAAACATTGAAGAGGACGTAAAATACATGTTAGGTAAATTAAATAAGGAAACAAAAACATTACAGAGGACGTAAAATACATGTTAGATAAATTAAATTTACAAAGGACGTAAAATACATGTTAGGTAAATTAAATATGAAAACAAAAACATCACAGAGGACGTAAAATACATGTTAGGTAAATTAAATATGAAAACAAAAACATTACAGAGGACGTAAAATACATGTTAGGTAAATTTTTATAAATAACCAATGAATTAATAAGAATCATGTTTTGATTAGCACTAATAACAGCAATAAACGACTTCAGACGGAAACATGTTTAGTCGTTAAATTAAATAATAATCGATGGAGTACTTATTAAGAATCTAAATGTATAAGTCAATAACACGACGCAAATGTTGTTCTGAAATGTTTACATGAGACGTTATATCCAAGAAGTTAATGGTTTGCACAAAGACCTGTGACGTAACGGATAAAGTACTTTATTAAATTAAGTTGTAAGTGAACATTTTCATGACCTTGAAAGTTCAAACCTGAGTACGGGCGATACTAAGAATACAATTACGAATTTCTTAGGAAGTTGACTCAGTCATGGCCCACGAAAAGAGGGCATGTTACTCCTGTGAATTAAATAAAAAGTTCCGTTCGAAATTGCGTGCAGATTCATGAGCTCGAGAAAACACACCTTGTAATGAAAACAGGACAAGAGATTCTGCCTGGTAATCTTTTATTACATTAAGAATCTTACTACTCGTCTACTTGACAAGCGGAAATGTATCAGTTTTATAGTTTGGATTATCAAAGAGGAGATAATCTATATTCACAACATTCTCCCCCACCAATTTTTCTATCAGTATAGGGAAGAAAGTCCCTTAAATGTCCAGGTTCCCTACGAACTCGCAGTGGCCGCCTCGGCAGTTCATGATTCGGGGTCAGAGTGCTCAAACAAGAACGCTCTTTCGTGCGAGCCTGTCTGGTGGCTCTAAAATACCTCGCTTCGAAATGTTTCCTTCTCAGAGGAGCAGACCGTTCCGCGTCAGAATCAGTCTCCGGATGAACACGTTTTTTCGTTTCTAGTCTTTCATCTGTCAGGGATTCAGGTGTCGACCCATCCGCAGTGTCTGACGGAGCACAAATGGAGACAGTATAATTAGACGACGTGTCAGGAGCAATTTCAGTGCCATGATCTTCCGGAGGGGCTTCAGTGTCAGGGGAAGTTGATCTTTCCTCAGGGCTTGTCCACGGTTCTGATACATCTTCGGCAGGTGCTAGGTCTATGAGAGACACAAACTCTCTACTATCTGCATGTCGTATTAGAGCGTACTGTCGGGTTATATAGGCAGAAACTCCAAAGACAGTGAGTAGTGAACAGAGGCATTGTATAATAGCAGTAGCCGATATGTCTGAGCAAGGGAAGGTAAAAGGAAACCATGAATATTCGTCGACAACAGTTAATATCGGTTCTTCGTTTTGCTTTGCAGCATCCTTAAAAATCAAGACTGAGTCTTTCAAACGGTTGCGTTGCTTTTATTAAAACACCAGCACATGTTCGACAGGAATTTATAATTCTTTTTACCGCCTCCACTGAGAAAGGCAAGTTTCTACACCTAACAGCATGAATCATTCGACTAATGCCCGAATGACAGAGATTGTTATGTAGCGTTCGAAGTTCGTCCCCGCTTGATGCCATACATCATACTAGGCACCACCAAAACTGGGGGGGGGGGCAGGTCAGTACTTTTTGACGGACCGTCTTTTTAAAAATCTACCAAAAATCAGGTAATTATCCGATCAATACGAAATTTTCAGCGATTATTAGAAGAATGAACTTTATAACAGTGCACTTATTTTTCATAGACGATATTTATATATATATATTTGCTTACAAAACCCCCCTTGTTTTGAAGTGGGAACAAATATGCTTAAAATAATCATCTGAAACTGAACAAAACATATTGTGTTGTTGTAAGGGACAGAATTATAGATTAAAAAAAAAAAATTGTTTGCATACCTTATTTTGACGTCTGAATATCAGAACTTCGATTGTGTTTAATTATCCCGCTTTTGAGTTTTGAAGTGTGAAATTCGGTGAATATGTTAAGTAAAATAATTAATTTAAGTTAAGCAAAACAAAAAAATTTTTTTTTTAAATATTTATACGAAAAAAGCCATTTTAAAATTTTTGATAAATAAGTTAACAATTTTTTTTTAGCGAGCCGAATAATGCATGACCATTATTAAACAGGGCATGCTTTGAATAATCGATACAAAAAAAAAATTCGATAAATATTGTGCCCTTTGTGTTAACAATAGCATCATTTTTTTCGATCTCGTTTGAAAACGTTTGCCGCCTTTCGACTACGGTGGACCAAACGCGCTGAAATAATTTTTTTTTATTCTGCTTTAAATTGCCCCCCCCCATTTTGGGGAGCCTGGCCCCCACACACATACACATTAAAAACCAAACTCATACAAATGGTCACCCATCTGGTACTGGCCAGCCTCAGCTTAATAATACATTGAAATTTTCGTCACTGAAAAATAAGTTTTTTTGGCCTGTTTGGTCTTTCATAGTTTTCTTCTAATCAAACGAAAACGTAAACAGAGTCGATCTGAACTCTACGTCGACGCGAAATATCTGGTTATCTATATGAATAAGTGGAATTATTTGAAATTCAGGTACTTATATTATAATATTTTTGCATACTCTCTTAGAAAATCATCCTAAATCTTAGTTAGACAATAAATAAATAAATTAATTATTTCAAAACCCCCTTTTTTTTTTAAATATTTAAGTACGTTTTTTGTGCAAGACAAAAAATGTCAATTGTTAACTTTTTGGGAAAATTTAACATTTAAAATTGAATTAAAAATAGTAGAAAAAGTTTTACACTATTCTGTTTTCTATATGATAAAATTCAGGGTTTTATCTTTCTGGAAAAAAAAAGTTACTCAGAAATAATGGATTTTAATAAATGTAATTTAGTTTTAAAAAACAACAACAACTTGATTTTGCGGCCATTTTTGGCGGTGCCTACATCCTACTCTTGAGTGTATCAGCTGTTAAGTTCTCCTTGCCGGATCGATAGCTGACGTCAAAAGACAAACAAGATAGTTCAAGTCTCTACCTTGTTATTTTCTCATTCTTTATTTTGCTTGTAGTCTTAGAGTTGAACATAAAAGAAACCGATTTTTGGTCAGTAATAAGTTTAAAATGGCGCCCGATCAGGTAATGCTGTCATTTTCTTAATGCCTCGACTATGGTGTAGGCTTCCTTTTCAATTGCAGTGTGTCGTCGTTCAGCCCGTAAGAGGGCCCTTGAAAAAAAGGCTATAAGACGATCAGCTAGTCTCAAAGAAGCAGCAATAACACAATCTGACGCATTCGTTTCAACAACCAGAAGAATATTTTGGTCTATTGTTGTAATTGTTGATTTCGCAATATCCTTTTTCAGTCCTTCGAATGCCTCAACAGCTTGACGGGACAGAGGAAACGTCTTTACTTACGTTAATAGATGTACCTTTTCTGAGAACGATGCAATCCAAATATGAACAAACATGCCCAGAGCACGTCGAACGAAAGGTGGATTGTGAGGGACAGGCATCTAGAGTAAAGGTTTCAATCGATCTGCGTCCGGTGCGCTAAAAACTTTGCTTATGGTATACCTCAGTAGGTTTATTTTGCCCAGTCCGTCGTTTGGGGTAAGGTTGTATTTGTCGACGGCGGACACGAACCGTCTGAGATTTTCGTCGTGTTCCTTTTTATGATGGCCACATTCTGTGACGTTGTCAATGTACGCAAATGTACCTTCCAGTTTCTCATCCGTTATGATTTGGTCGACTATCCTTTGGAAGCTAGTTACCCCATTCACAACGCCAAAAGGAATCCTGAGAAATTGATATAGTCGATATAGTCGACTGTTTGCCTCGAAAGCTGTGTATAGCTTGTCTCTAAGTCTAATGGCGATCTGATGATACGCGCTTTTCATGTCGGGATGCTAAGCATACGATATTTAGTTATTTCGCCTATCATTTCATCTTTCCCGGGTAGTGGAAAAAACAATAAATCTATTTCTGGTTTGGGAGTAATCTATAACCATTCTCTTTTTATGGAGTAAACTATAACCATTCTCTTTTTATGGTTATAACTACATAAACCCTCCAGGGTGATTTGCTAGGCTCAATTATACTTTCCTCGAGTAGTCGTTTTATCTAAGAGTCAATGAATTTTTTTATTATTATAAGAAAAACGCCTGCTTCTCACTGTTATCAGTTTTCAGTTTTCAGTTAGGTTTTCCAAAAGTGACGAGTACTGAATTTTTGTCGTCAATCCACAAATTTTCAATGCGGGTATTGAACCGCCAAACGGAATTTCAATCTGTGAGTATTGCTGCAAAAATATTATTATTTCGAAACAAAGGCTTTTCATTACGAATAATTTAGTGTTTTTTAGGAGACGTCATTAAATAGTAAGCCCACCAAAAATTAACTACTTACTTGTGAAGACAATGACGCGTTTGCAATTGTTACTCTGCTGGGGGCGGGGACAAAATACAATTTGTTGGTTTTTACCAAGCTTTCTTTGATAAAATTCTCTGAGCTGCCGGTATCGAGCAGTGCATTCGTAGATCTCCCGTTAATTTTTATTTTTACAATAATTGCTGAAAGGCAGTCAGGGAAGGCGGTTAAAGTTTCAGATGTATTTTGACGAGTGGCTTTGTATAAGATTTTAGAAGACTTGCACACCTTTGAAAAATGACTAAGTTTTTCACATTTACGACAACGAGTACCTCTGGCAGGGCATGGAACTCGTAAGTGTTTAGATAAGCCAAGCCACAAAAATAGGTGTTCCTTTTTAAAGCGGCAGTGATCGATTGTTCTTGAAGCTTCGTCGGACTATCATCATGTGGGGGTGGGAGCAGTAGGAACAGGTGGGTTTAGCGCGGCGCCCACAGTGTCTGGCTGTAAATAAAAACTAGACTGCTTTATAGCTCATTTGAAGGTATAGGCTTGTTTGTAAGCTGTTCTAAATGTAAGGGTTTTATTATCAAGAAGACGTTGTCTTATCTGAGCATTACGTAAGCCATTAATGAAGGCGCCCAACCTGTTTCTCTTGGGCCTCTAATTCCATAATTGGACAGAAGTTGCAATGTTTGCCCAGTGCCCGAAGGCTCTTAAGAATATGGTCCAATGTTTCGCCCGATTCTTGTCGACGAGTCGCAATTAGATGTCTAGAAAATATCTCATTTTTAGGCTTTATGCATGTAGCGTTCAATACATCGATTGATTCTTCGTAGGTAACGCAACCCGAGAAGATTTCGATGACTGTGTGAGATAGGTAGTTGGTTAGGAGCGCATGCTTATTGATGGGAGGCCCAAGTCTTTCTGAATGTAGAACCTCGATGAAATTTGTAAATGTCTCCAACCACTGTTTCCAGCACTTGTCAGCTGAATCGCTTTCTGGATCTGTTGTAAATTTCTCAGGCGCATAAATTGTTCTATTCTTAATTGAATAAATTTTAATTAAAACAGGGCAAGAGATTCCGTCTAGTAATCTTTTATTTAATTAAGAATCTTACTACTCGTCTACTTGACAAGCGGAAATGTATCAGTTTTTATAGTTTGGATTATCAAAGAGGAGATAATCTATATTCACAATACCCATGAAGAAATTCGAAGGTTACATCAGCTGAAACGTTGCACGAATAACACACAAGATGAGAACAGTAGTCCTGATAATCCAAATAATGTGAATTTTGATTTGAATTGATATCGTTGCGTAAATTTTATGTGCAAAATGATAGAATGGAAATATATTAACTTTCACATTTCTTAACAGGGATCAGTTTTTACTTTGACTTAAGTCGTCGCCATCATCATCATCATCATCATCATCATCATCATCATCATCATCATCATCATCATCATCATCATCTCATGTCATGCCAATATGAATCCATTGTTGAGCATCAAGTTCACAGTTCATCTAATTTTAGTACAAATTTGTCTATCAGTGTAGTTACTGAAAATGTCTTCCATTGTCTGCCAGGTATTTCTACAAGGACTGTTGTTTGTTGTTACTGGTCTCTGTAACACCATCGTTTGCTGGGGAGAGTTGCTTGGTTTGTGCGTGTCGTAAGGACGTCTTTGAAACGGTTGTTAGGTCCTTGGCACGGCAACCAACTCCCCGGGTGTTAAACACAATGAAACGATTTGCACATCCTCTTTAGACTAAGGAATTGATATGAATGTCCGTTGCTGTTACATCAAGATGAATAACTAGGGTTTATTTGACGTCCGCTACATCTACTGGTGGGTCTCTTCTCTGAGTCTTCGGTCGGCGTCATTACTGGTAGCATGTTTATCGTCGTTTATGGCAGGGACCGTTGGGCTGAAATTGAACGATTGTATAAAACATCAAAGATATTTTCTTATGCAAATATTATTATATCTCTATCTCTACTATTATATAAAAGTTCCTTCTTTATAGGTTCCAAAACGACTGAGCTTATCTTGAAAATTTCACACAAAGGTAATTTATATGTCTGACAGTGTTCTTAGAAGTTTTGTACAGAAATTCATCCGATAAGTATCGAAAATCGAAAAAATCCGATCCTAAAAATAGTCTTTTTCTTATAGATAAAAAAGTATTTTTATAGGGTAATATTTTACGTTATAGATAAAAAGAAATTTTCACAGGGATTTATTTTAGGTTGCATCGGATAAGGAGATAATAAAATTCCAACAAATAATTTCTTACGCCCCCCCCCCAGAGTTATTGACATCTGAAAACGTAGCTCATTGGAAGAGCATTCGACTACAGATTGAATAATCCCGTTTTATAGCCTAACTATTTCATTTTTATTTTTTCTTATTAATGAGTTCAATTTACGACAAAAGAAGAAGTACCAATTAAAATCGCCGCAAATCATTTCTTTGTTTGCATATTTTAAAACTAAACATTAATCAGAAGTGAGTTTCCAGGGCATTCATCGTTAGCTGACGTGATATTGTAAACAAACACAGACGGAATTTGATGAACTACATTATCATTATTCTTTATTTTATTTTATTTTTTTTGCAAATTAGTCCACCGGGCAAATTATTCCTGTAATATATAATATTCAATAGAGGATTGATTCTATAATAATACATACGCAATCTGCATAAATTAAAATATCATGTTTAAGCGTATTGTACTACCGAGTAACGCTGGGTGTTCAGCTAGTATATATATATATATATATATATATATATATATATATATATATATAATTTAAAGGAGATTAGAACAATAGTCTAAAGTGCTGAGTGTATTTTAATGTAACAGTGAAATTACTAGTTTAATTAAAATACAGGAAATAGAAAGTGCTCGTTGTAATTTAGATATATAATAAGCTCGATAGTTAAATCTCCTAGATAGGACATTTAATATATATATATATATATATATATATATATATATATATATATATATATATATATATATATATATATATATATTAATGTTTAAAATAAGTACTTCCTCGGTGATTGTCGACCCACCTCCGTCTCGAATGGTTCAAACTGCAATACGCCTGTGTTCGACGGAATTCGCTGCTAAATTCTTTAATACAATTCTTCACTCTTTGCAAGAAAGATAAAGAGAATGATAAGAAAGGAGAGAAGAACGAAAGAAAAGAGAGAGAGAGAGAGATAGAGAGAGAGAGAGAGAGAGAGAGAGAGAGAGAGAGAGAGAGAGAGAGACATGCATACACGTTAAAAACAAAACCACGGCAGATGTCGCCTGTCAATCTGAGCCCCAGTTGATATGCGTTGACATTTTGTAAGATATGCACCAACGTGTCCCTGCGTATCTTCACATGAGTTTTTCATTGTGCTGGTTATCCTTTCAAGTTTAGCTTTTGATTATTATTTTTTTTATTATTACATTTTCACCCCAAACAAGGCACATCGCCACTTTGATGTAGAGGCTACTATCAGGGGCAAAAGCTACAGAGGGTACTATGTAGGGAGTTGGGCAGCAAGGTGCTGGTTTACGTTACACTTAGACTTCTGCATGTCAGTACAGTTGGGGAAGCAGGGTCTCGGAAGGGAATTCCGAAGTCTAGCGGTTCTGGCGAAGAAACTCCTGGAGTAGGAAGCTCTCTTACATCTAGGGATCTCTACTGTGAAGGGGTGGGATTTGTTGGGGGTATTTACATAGAGGGGGTACAAGTGCTTGCAATTAGTCGGAGCATTCACCGTTAAAGTACTTGTAGAACAGGCAGAGGGATGCAACATTTCGTCGATGGGACAGAGGCTGAAGCTTAGATGACAGTTCAGGACCTATCAGGTTGGCGACTCTCTTTTGAACCTTGTCCAGGAGCGAGAGACTAGTAGCAGATGCACCAGCCCAAATATGACAACAATACTCCATACATGGGCGAATGGTGGTCTCATAGCGATACAAGATACTTCAGTACCACCAATTCCTTGCTGAAGAGATCCGTGTCTTGCGGAAGATTTCCGTACGTAGTTGGGTAGTTCCATTCAAGTAGTCATTACAATAATTATATGAATCACCGCAGTAGTTCTGTAACCTTGTAAGCACAAGGCTTTCTTACCAGTAAAGTAAAGGCTCTTTAATAAATTCAATTAAGATTCTGATCACAAATTCAAACCGATTGTCATAATCCTAACACGAATTTTTACAAAGTTGTCAAAATGTTTAAATTTATTAAAAGATTTATAATTTCTGATTACAGCATTCTTAAAGGAAAAAACAAAAAAAAAAAAACCCAGAACAAAATGGGATTAACTTTAATAATAACTAAATGAATTAATTGGAGTAATAATTAACAAATAATTAAGAAATAAATAAATCAACATTAATAAAAATTAACTATAATAAAATTATAACAACTTTAATAATCAAAAGTAAAATAACTTTAATAATTAATTAATTTAATTAATTTGAATAATAATTAATAAATAATATTTTAGGAATTAAATAAAACAATAAAAGGAATAAAAAATTAAAATAACCTTAATTATAAATATTTAAAACAACTTTAATAAATTATAACAACTTTAATAATAAAAAAATCTTTAATTATAAAAGTAATTTTAATAATAATTAATGTAATTATCTTGATGAATAATTATTAAAAAACTTTAAGAATATCACAAAATAACGTTAATAATAATAATAATAATAATAATAATAATAATAATAACAATAATAACAATAATAATAATAATAATAATAAATTAAAATAACGTTAATAATAATAAATTAAAATAACGTTTATAATAATAAATTATAGCAACTTTAATAATAATAAATTATAACAACTTTAATAATAGGTAACTATTATCTATTAGACTTAGGAATGAAGGTGGAAACTTGTATGTCTTGGTTTCGATTCTAGCTGATGGCATCCAAGTCATATATTTTTTTCATTTTGATCTCACTACTATAGATTAGGTACAATGTAATAATCGATAATAAATTGTCTCTATAAAAATAAATACGTTACCTGTATGAAATAAAATATTATATTTAAGCGTCTTTTATGACCGGCAACGTCGGGTGACATGCTAGTAATAATTATAATTCTTATTATTCACCTAAAATACGACACAGTGCAACTTGTATGCAAGGGGATACTGTTTGGAAACATATCTACAGGGACACTATGGAGAGAGTTGAGCATTTAAAACTCTGCATATCAGCACAGTTGAAGAAGCATGGAAACCGGGAGGTAATTTCAATGGCTAACAGTCTGAGAGAATTTAAAGTAGGAGGTAATTTCAATGTCTAACAGTCTGAGAGAATAAAAAGTAGGAGGTAATTGCAATGGCTAACAGTCTGAGAGAATAAAAAGTAGGAGGTAATTTCAATGGCTAACAATCTGAGAGAATAAAAAGTAGGAGATAATTTCAATGGCTAACAGTCTGAGAGAATAAAAAGTAGGAGGTAATTGCAATGGCTAACAGTCTGAGAGAATAAAAAGTAGGAGGTAATTTCAATGGCTAACAGTCTGAGAGAATTAAAAGTAGGAGGTAATTTCAATGGCTAACAATCTGAGAGAATAAAAAGTAGGAGGTAATTTCAATGGCTAACAGTCTGAGAGAATAAAAAGTAGGAGGTAATTTCAATGGCTAACAATCTGGGAGAATAAAAAGTAGGAGGTAATTTCAATGGCTAACAGTCTGAGAGAATAAAAATTAGGAGGTAATTTCAATGGCTAACAGTCTGAGAGAATAAAAAGTAGGAGGTAATTTCAATGGCTAACAGTCTGAGAGAATAAAAAGTAGGAGTTAATTTCAATGGCTAACAGTCTGAGAGAATAAAAAGTAGGAGGTAATTGCAATGGCTAACAGTCTGAGAGAATAAAAGGTAGGAGGTAATTGCAATGGCTAACAGTCTGAGAGAATAAAAAGTAGGAGGTAATTTCAATGGCTAACAGTCTGAGAGAATAAAAAGTAGGAGGTAATTTCAATGGCTAACAATCTGAGAGAATAAAAAGTAGGAGGTAATTTAAATGGCTAACAATCTGAGAGAATAAAAAGTAGGAGGTAATTTCAATGGCTAACAATCTGAGAGAATAAAAAGTAGGAGGTAATTGCAATGGCTAACAGTCTGAGAGAATAAAAAGTAGGAGGTAATTTCAATGGCTAACAGTCTGAGAGAATAAAAAGTAGGAGGTAATTTCAATGGCTAACAATCTGAGAGAATAAAAAGTAGGAGGTAATTTCAATGGCTAACAGTCTGAGAGAATAAAAAGTAGGAGGTTTTCCGGCATATAGGGACCTCTACAGTGGAGAGTTGGGATTATGCTGCTTGCCAGTTCGTCGAGGGCATCTAACGCCAAGTGGTCACAAAGTACCTCGTGATCGTCAGGGCACACCGTATTACTTTTAAAATAGAGACATGAACTCAACATTGCAGTTATGAAACTGTTTATTATGATTGATTAATTTAATATAGATAATTAAAACAAATTTCACAGTTCAATGAATTCAAATAATCATAATAATTAATCAATAATAATAACTACTTAAAACAACATTATTATCAATCAATTAAAATAAGATTAATGAAACTTAATCACAACAATATTAGTAATAATTACTTAAAAACAATATTAATCTATTAAAATAAGATTAATGATAAATAATCAAAAGAATATTAATAATAATTACTAAAAACAACATTTATATTAATCTATTAAAATAAGATTAATAATAATTCATCAAAACAACATTAATAATAATCAATTTAGTGTAATTCTTTGATAATCGTGACAGCAACTGCTTGTATAATTTATCGTAAACTCAGTCTTATAGATGTGTTCATGATAAAAGCGCATGTCTCTTCTAGAACCAAATATAAAAATTGGTTAGCATTACAAGGAGCAAAGATTATGTAGAAGGCAGTCCCCTCATAGGCAGACGAAGCGTCGTTGTATAGATAACCAGCAGCAGTAATTCATTCTCACTCCTCACCAGTCATATTCCATCGTAATGGGCTTTGTTTATATCAGCGATTGTAAATAATAATAATAATAATAATAATAATAATAATAATAATAATAGCAATAACAATATCTATAATAATAACAATAACAAAAAGAAAAAAAGCAATTACTTGTGTTACCGTTGTAATATAAATTCTATTGCAAAATATAAAATATATTAAGTTTATATTGTACTAGCATTTCAGCCCGGCGTTACCCGAGCGTTTTGATGTCTATGTTGAGCAAAAAGAAACAAAAAAAAGTGGTAGTAGGAAGGCAGGCTCGAACCCGTACCGCAAAGGAGTAAAAGAACGGGGTAAAACCCAACATTTATTCTGTTATTACAACAACCGCCAAACCGGAAGCGACATTTTTTAAAATTAAGGCTAGACAATCTAAAGGAGAGGATAACTTTCAAAAATATCGGCGAAAAAAGTGACCCCCCCTGTAGAAAAGTGCCCAGTTGAAGGGGAAGATATTAATGTTTTTAGCCAATTTTTCGATATTTGTCGTATGTGTCGGATATGTGTCGAACTTTAAAACGATACTGATTTTGGTAAAATCCATTACCTCTATTGAAAGTTTAAGGCAGACATGCAAACAGACATCCATACATACATTTATATATTGGTAACTTAAAATTTTCGACCCAAACTGATGAAAAAGCTTGCCCTATCTCTGAATACCCTTTATGTAAAATTTCAAATATTTAGACCAGAAATCGTCTGAGTAATTTGGAAGAGACCGCAGAGGTCAATTTTCTTTTACTTTGACCCCTATTATGACCCATTAAAATTTATTGTTTTGGGCTCAAATCAAGTTATTAAGTTAGATCCATGTCCAAGGAACCTATATCTAAAATTTCAAGTGCGTAAACCCAAAATTATCGGAGGAGTTTGGTAGAGTTCTCAAAGGTCAAATCGTTGGCGTTTGACCCCTTAATCGCCAATAATAATAATAGTAACAATAGCAATAATAATAACAACAACAACAACAATAATAGCAATAACAATAATAGCAATAACAATAATAACAACAATAATAATAATAACAACAACAACAATAATAATAACAATAACAATAATAATAATATTAAAAATAATACTAATACTAATACTTCTACTAATAATAAAAACAACACGTTGGCGTTTGACCCCTTAATCGCCAATAATAATAGTAACAATAGCAATAATAATAATAATAACAACAACAACAACAACAATAATAGCAATAACAATAATAGCAATAACAATAATAACAACAATAATAATAATAACAACAACAACAATAATAATAACAATAACAATAATAATAATATTAAAAATAATACTAATACTAATACTTCTACTAATAATAAAAACAACACAAAATTAATTGAGGTTTAATAATCTTTTTAGGCTTTAATTTCGTTTACAGTATAAATATTATTATATACACATTAAACCTCCACCTATCCTCATTGGTGTAGGGAGCAGCAGTCCCCAAACCAGGTAATTTTGTTTCATTGTTCAGCAAGAAAAAGAGCAATTACTTGTGTTACCTTTTTAATATAAATTCTATTGCAAAATATAAAATATATATTAAGTTTATATTGTATTATATATTAGCAATACTGCTTCTTTTGTTTATGTCAGCTAAAACCCAAGGAAGTTTTATGATGATAGTGTTGAATATGTTTTTGCAGGGTGGTGAATGGTATCACTGTTGTTATTTATTGATTTAGTGTTTTTAAAATGTGATGTAATTACGTGTTTATTTAATATTGGTATTTTGGCAATACATCTAACACTTGTATATTGTTTTTATTAGGTGTGTATGGAAGTAATTTAGCTCATTAAAGCCATATATTATAGTTATTTTCTTAACACAGCAACATTATGAAAAGTGTAACATATAAATAAATTTAACCTAGCAATAAAAATGAAGAAAAAATTTAATGAAACACCTAATATCAATTTAGATAAATCTTTACTTAACGTGCATTTTAACATAAACGAACCCCCCCCCCGTAAACTGACGACGAAATTAGAAAACCTAGTGACTACGAACGAAGGTATTAGGAGAAGAAGGTCTGAGAATGCTGAAAAGTAGCTTAATTGCTTAAAAAGGAAATGTCAAAATTTTTAATTTATGCATCTTTGGTCAGAGAAATATTGCCAAAGAAGTTAACTTTGTTTATCAGAAGGTCTTAAAGAGGATTCTTTCGGCTGGATTTATAAACCTGGAGTCACGTTGAAGCTGAAGTTGCTCACCAGAAAACTTCTGTAGAGAGCACCAATTTGTATTAGAGTATTCTAAAACCTCCTTAATCTTTCTTGAAGGTACTAATAAAACTTGCGATTAACTACAATAATAAAACCAAAGGATAAATATTGTGAAATCGTGAAATATCTTATCGTCCGGGACGTTCGATAAATTATAATCCATTTAATTCGATTTAATGAATATTGGTGGTCTGCTTCTTCCAAACGACGGGATTTTCACAGAATCGATTTTCAGCCGATCTTCACAGCTAGTGCCAAAGATGATTGTTATTTTCATAGCCCAAATATCTCCCATCCCGTCACCGCTAAACTCCAAAGAGTTTTCAGTTGGAATCATCCAAAATTTACTGTAGCCATAAATCAGTTGAAGTTCATCGCCTATCAGTTCGATTTGAAGGTTTCCCCATAATTTATTGGAATAACTCCCAACAAAATCGAAACGTTTATCCCAATCAAAAAGTGAACGAGTATTTTGGTTTTTCTTCTCTTCGTTTGATTTCGCAGGGAAATCGCATGCCGAGCTACCATTTAACCACGGCTTTTCTACAAGGTAAAGATCTGCAATATAACTTTGAATGAGTAGCCGATTGATGACACCGTCATCGACTCCAATCTGCGCATAGAAGATACCCAACTTTTGGACAGGAAATAATGTTATTATTGACTTGTAACCCCACGTCGCACCAAGATGTGTCATTATGGGAAAGCCTGCAATAAAAAAAAAACAAAAAAACAAAAACAAAAGTTAAATGTTACTTCGAATTTTTTTTCAGAAAGTAGTCTTTGTTTCGATATAAACGTATAATTATGTTTGTAAATTCAAATTTAATCAAAATCCTCTAAAAATGAATGCAAAAATAACCAGACGGGCGACAGGCGAATTATCTAGTTAAATGTTAGTTCGAATTTATAACAGAAACCTGTCTTTTTACCGATATTGACGTAGAAATTTGCCCCGTCTTTGAAATAGGGAATTAAATACTACCACAGCGGCGGGGAAAATTGCTTTCCTCCTCTTTTCCCATACAACATTTCCAGCGACTAAACAGTATGGTGTAAGGTAGACCTATCTTCAAACGTCCTCTTTCAGAGCATGACTTTCGACTTTTACTAAGTAGAATACCTAGTTATTTATTTATTTATGTATTTATTATTTATTTTTCATGTCCCATATGTATGTGTGGAAGTGCACGATACCTCTTGTATACATGGGCGCTTTACACTATCCCTGCATCAGAACCACAGGTAAAACAATTCTTGGCTCGGTGTTGCCACAAACACCAAAACATGAAAAATGTCAATTACAAATGATCCAAACCATGGGATCCAGAAGAAAGATCTGGATGTCATGATCGGCAGATGCTCCTTCGGTAGCCAGCATGGGGGACCCGTCGTCATCCTGCGAATGTTGGCCAACTTTCTAGTTTCAGAAACTCAAATAACATGGACGCTGAACAGGTAAGTATAACCTCTAATTTCAGGGAACAAAATGATACCGAACAAACACAGCACAGCCATGATAACCATCAAAAGGAAAAAAACCGAAGAAAGAAATGGACAACAAAAGAGAATGGAATGCTATTATAGAAGTCATCCTAAATATAGATATGGAGGTTATCGGAAACGAATGAAAGAACTATGGGACCTATCCAGTGACTACCAAGCGACAGAACAAAGAATTGAGGACCAAGCAAGACTGATACTCAAGAAAGGCTGGCTCTCTAAACTTGAACTAAGAGAAATTCAGCGAAAAATAAATGATGAAACTGAACAAGAAGCATCCCCAACAGAACCGCATGTAGAGAAACCTCACGTTGAAGCCTCACAAGTAAAAACACCAAAGGCCGAGGACCAACAAAGAACGAAGTCTACAAACTTGGAAACCGAGAACAATGAAACAGAACTAACAGAGAATGAAGTAAATGAATAAATAAAATAATACAGCTGATGAACGAGGAAATTCAAAGCTCTCATCGTTAAGGAACCAAGAGCAGAAGAAATTAAAAACAGAAACAGAGAAGGTTAACAAGCTCCTCCCACACATCCCAACAAATACAATCACAGACTTAACCTAATTTACACTGGCACCCAAATGGTAAGTACGAATCTCAAATCAGAAAAACAACCGGGGACAAGCGGACCGACAAAACCTAGATGGGAAATAAGATTAGAAACCCAAATACACAAACATAAAAAAGAAACCAAAATGATCAACAGGAGAAAATGGAATATTGGAAATGTAACTGACAGGGAGAGGCTAAACAAGAAACAAAAAATAAAACCAAACGAAGCGAGATTGAGGCGATATAGATATAAATCTGAACAATGCAAACAAAACAGAACATTTGAAACTAATGAAAGCCAATTTTACAAAAATGTGAACGGAGGAAAAACAAAAACAGAACAACCAAATCTGACAGAAACAAAACTCTACTGGAGTAAAATATGGAAAGAGCGACGAGATCACAATAGAAATGCCGAATGGCTGAAAGACATGAAAGAAGAGTTACAACAAATAGAAGAACGAACAGTTAATGAAATCAACAGGGAAACCCTAAAGAAAACCATAGGAAAAATGGCAAACTGGAGAGCACCAGGGCACGACGGGATACATGCATACTGGTTCAAAAAATTCACAACCTTACACGAAAGGCTGGCCCCAAACCCGAGAAGATGTATACAGGAAGCAAGTGTACCAGACTGAATGACGAAAGGTAGAACCACACTGCTACTGAAGGACACGGAGAACGGAACCATCCCTAGCAACTATAGGCCAATCACGTGATTACCAACTATGTGGAAGATACTGACAGCATAACTGAGAGAACAAATTTACCTCTCCCTGAATAACCATGGACTCATCCCCGAGGAGCAGAAAGGATGCCAAAAAGGAAAAAGAGAAACACATGACCTGTTATATATAGATCAAAAGATCCTAAAGGAGGTAAAAAAGAAGGAGAAAGAATTTAGCCATGGCATGGATCGACTACAAAAAAGCGTACGACAAGATCCCCCAAGCATGGATAATAGAATGCCTAAAATGTATAAAATTTCAAGCGGGATCACCAACGTAATAGAAAATGCAATGGAGACTGGAAATGACAGCTGACATAATAGAAATTAACATACAAAGAGGCATCTTCCAAGGAGACTCACTATCACCACTACTGATCATCATAGACATAATGCCCTTGAACAGTATTCTGAGAAAGTGCCAAGCGGGATACAAGTTCTCCAATACAGAGGAAAAAATGAACCACATGATGTACATGGACGATCTGAAACTTTTTGCAAGGACCGAAAAGGAGCTAAAGACACTCATTAACACTACCAGGATCTTCAACCAAGATATCCAAATGGAATTTGGAATGGAAAAGTGCGCACAACTAGTTATAAGAAAGGAAAAACTGGAAACGACAGAAGGCATAGAACTACCCAACCAAACAGAAATTAGGGCACTCGGAGAACAAGACGACTATAAATACTTGTGAATTCTGAAATCGGACACCATCAGAGCAACAGAAATGAAAGAGAAAATTGGAAAGGAATACTTCAGGAGAACAAAAAATTCTTGGAAACGAAATTATATAGCAGAAACCTAATAAAAGGTATAAATACATGGGCAGTATTACTAGTAAGATACTCTGGACTGTTTATAGGGTGGACAAAAGAAGAAGAACTGAGACAACTCGACCAGAAAACCAGGAAACTCATGACTATGCATAATGCACTACACCCAAAGGACGATATTGACAGGCTCTACGTGAAAAGGAAAGAGGCGGGAGAGGACTGATCTCTATATAAGACTGTGTGAAGGACACGAAAAAAGAACTAGAAAATTACATAATGCAAAACACTGAAAGTATAATTATGGCAGCGAGAGACACTGAAAAAAAAACCCCAACAAAGCAGAAAACAGAGAGACAAACGACAAAACTAGAAAAGAGAAATAGGAAGAGAAACAACTTCACGGAAGATTCGTAAGAATGACAAAAGATGAGAATAACGAAAACACCTGGACATGGATGCGAAAAGGACATATAAACCGAGAAACTGAATCTCTAATAACTGCAGCACAAGATAACTCGATTATAAACAACCATATCAAAGCAAGAATCGATAAAACACAAGAAAACAGTAAATGCAGACTATGTGTACCAAGAACGAAACAAGAAACCATATAGTAAGTGAATACAGCAAACTGGCCCAAAAGGAATACAAAAACAGGCATGACCAAGTGGGGAGGGCAGGGCACTGGGAATTGTGCAAACGACTGCATTTTGAGCGTCCAGACAAATGGTACAAGCATAAACCCACAACAGCACCCAAAAACGAGAACCATAAAATCCTATGGGACATGGACATACAGACGGAGAAACCCATCAAAGCAAGAAGACCAGATGTCGTAATAATTAACAAGAAATAAAAATCCTGTCAAATCGTAGACTTTGCTGTCCTAGCTGACCACAGGGTGAGTATGAAAGAAAAGGAAAAACGAAGCAAATACACAGAGCTAGCCAGAGAGTTAAAAGGGATTTGGATGATGAAGAAAATCAAAATAGTACCGATAATAGTAGGAGCACTAGGAAAAATTCCGAAAAACTTCGAAAAAAGAATGTCAAAAATTGGAATCAGAGGAATAACTGCAAAAGTACAATGACTAACGATAATGAAAACAACGGAAATATTAAGGAAAACCCTTGAATGCGGAGAATAATACAAGAAGACAATATAACGAATAAGCGTTACAGGGAATGAAGAACACCGAAGTTGCATATCTACAAGTTCTACAACCCCATCACGCATCCCCTCATTGTTTCAACACCGCTCCCCCCAATAAAAAAGTGATACAAAAGAGCCGAGAAGGATCAAGAAGGACTGAAAGACCGAGGAGAGAGCGCTAGCCAGACCTCGGTTGGACAAGCGCAAAGAGAACTGGGATCTTGGGAAGGCTGAGTGCCACTCAAATTCCAGTATAAACCATTGGCCACTGCCAACGAGAAATCAATGGTAAGCGGCTGTTGCGATGATGAAAATTCATTTGTAAATGCTATCGAAGGAGGTGGAGAGAGCTGGACGTCTGGGGAGACTTGTTGTCACTCAGTTTCTAGAGAACACCACAGGTTTTCAATCAGATCGTTTGTTGACTTGTGTGAAAGCTCCATGTGAGCCAATAATAATAATAATAATAATAATAATAATAATAATAATAATAATAATAATAATAATAATAATAATAATAATAATAATAATAATAAATAAATAATAATAATTAATAATAATAATAGATAATACTAAATACTTAAAATATTATATTAATAATATCAAATAGTAATAATAATAATAATAATAATAATAATTTATAATAATAATAATAATAATAATAAATAAATAATAATAATTAATAATAATAATAGATAATACTAAATACTAAAAATATTATATTAATAATATCAAATAGTAATAATAATAATAATTTATAATAATAATAATAATAATAATAATAATAATAATGGATTATAGTAAAACAATAATGATTTATAATAATAATTAATAAAAATAGTAATCAACAATAATAACAGAAATAATAATCTGTATTTTAATACGCTAATTCGTTTCAATCGTTATCCTCCTGACATCGTTTAAAAGGAAAGTGAAACATTCCAAATAGCTAATAAACATTTGCTCAATAATAAACAAAAGAATTCAGTATTAATTTAATAAAAAAAGATGTTATAAGACTTGCATTTAACTTGAAAATACTATTAAAACAGTGCGGTAACAAAAGTGCATAAGCACGATTTTTTTTTTATTTCGAATTATTTACTCAAGAAAAAATACCATGAAAATCCAAATTTGATGGAATATTTTTATTTATTTTTTTTAAATAAATTAACACAAAACCCTTTTTCTTATTTCGAATTATTTAATCAAATAAAAATTCCATTTTTTTTACTTGATTAAATAATTGTTTACGAAAGTATTTTACAACACACAAGTGTAACGAGAAATTTTACTACTGACTTTTTGCGGGGGCAGGGGTGAAGCAGATAATTGGACCCTAAAAATTAAATAAATCATTAAAACTTATATAATAAATTAACATTAAACATCCGTATATTAATACGCTTGTCCGTACGTCTGGTGTCACAAAAACCAAAAAAAAAAAACGAAACAAAACAAAAAACAATCTTAAACGTTATTTAATGAGAATCGAATTACCTCCCTTTATAGTCACCTTTTATTAGTTAAAACCATTCCCTTTAAAAAAATCTGTATTATCATTATTACCTACTTATATGTCATATTGAAATTAGTACAAATTCCAACGCATTTCAGGTGAAAACATTATTACCTACTAAAGTGTGATGTCGAAATAAGTAATAACATATAGTGCTTTTGTTGGTGCTTATGAACTTTGTTCTGCGCTATTTTTAAATATTTTTTCAGGTTAAATTCAAGTTTCACGATATATTTTTTTATCAAATTGTTAGTTGCAAGCACAGAATAGTTACAAAACATCCGCCTTTCATCATGTTAAGAATGGTTTTCAAAATAATAACGTTATTATTTCAGCATGGTAACAAAAGTGCATAAGTAAACTTTTTGTTGATTAGGGGTCTTTTAAAGATCCGCATTTCAGGTGAAAACATTATTACCTACTTGTATGTAATTAGTACAAATTCCAACGCATTTCAGGTGAAAACATCATTACCTACTAAAAAGTTATGTCAAAATAAGTAAGACCATAGGATGGTTTTATTGATTATGGATCTTTTTGACCTACGCATTTCAGGTGAAAACATTATTACCTACCTTAGTGTCATGTCAAAATAAGTAAAATCATATAGTGTTTTTTTTTTGTGGATTATGGATCTTTTAAATCATCGCATTTCAAGTGAAAACATTATTCCTACTTACACGTCATGTTGAAAATAGTACGAATTCCAACGTATTTCAGGTGAAAAAATTATTACCTACTCAAATGTCATGTTGAAATATTTTATAATAATAATAAACAATAATTGATTATAATAAAACAATAATGATTAATAATAATAATAATAATAATAATAATAATTAATAAATTAGTAACCAACAATATTAACAGAAATTATTATTATTAATAATATTTAACAATGATAATAAATAATAATAAAATAAAATAATATTAATTAATTATAATAAAAATTTACCCTATCATCACCACTGTCCATCATAACCATGATTCTCCTCAACAATATACTAAGAGAATATTGAACCAGATACAAGTTCACTAACGCAGATGAAAGAAGGAACCACCTAATGTACGTGGATGATCTGAAACTGTTTATAAAACCAAGAAGGAATTAGTGATGTTAATAAACACAACCAGAATGTTCAGCCAGGATATCTGAATAAAATTCGGCATGGAAAAGTGAGCACTGCTGATCATGAGAAGGGAAGAAACTGGAAACAACGGAAGGTATGATACTAGCATCAACCAAACAGAGATAAGGGCTCTTGGTGAACATGGAAGCTACACATATTTGGGAGTTATTGAAGCAGACACCATCAAAACAACAGAAAGGAAAGATAACAAGAAAAGTCATCGAAGCTAAACTATATAGTAGAAACCTAATAAAAATTATGAATACATGGGCAGTGCCACTAGTAAGATACTCTGGACCATATATAGCTTGGACCAAAGAGAACTGAGGAATATCGACCAGAAGACAAGGAAACTTATGATTATGCACAATGCACTCCACCCTAAAGATGATACTGGCCGACTCTATGTGAAAAGGAAAGACGGAGGAAGAGGACTGGTTTGTATAGAAAACTGTAAATAACACAAGAAAAGAATAAGAAAAATACACATGACTACAAAAATGAAACTTAACCAAAGAAACTAAATCCCTAATAACAGCCCCACAAGATAACACGACTAGAACCAACCACGCCAAAGCAAGGATCAACAAGCCACAAGAAAACAGCAAATGCAGATTTTATGGACAGAGACGAAACAATAAACCACATAATAAGTGAATGTAGCGAACTAGATTTTTTTTTAGATCCCCTCAATATAAAAATAGACACGACTCAGTGGGGAAGGGAGTTATGCCGACAATTGAATTTTGAACACGAAGACAAATGGTACAAGTACAAACCGGTAGTAATACTTGAAAATGAAAAAAAAAAAAAACTGCCAGATTGTCGATTTTGACATTCCATCATGTCACAGAGTTAAGATCAAGGAGACGAAGAATGGAACAAATACTTGCACTAGAGATCAAAGGGATATGGAAGATGAAAAAGTCAAGATAATACCGCTAATAGTAGGAGAGCTAGGAAAAATACCGAAAAACTTTGAAAAGAGAATGGGAGAGATTGGAATCAGAGGGATGACTTATAAGATACAACGGATAATAATAATGAAAACGACTGAAATATCAAGGAAAACCCTTGGATGCAGAAACTAACACACATAAGAGAAGCATCACATGAAATCATGAAAACTGAAAATGTATAATTGTAAGTTAACCCCCTGCGCCGATACATTTTTGTGTGTGTTACCAAAAACTGACGCCACACCAAATAAGCGAAGCGGGTCAAGAAGAATGGAAAAATCGAGGAGAGGAAGCATTAACCAGACATCTGATGGATGAGGGCAAAGAGAACTGGGATTTTGCTGAGGCTTTTTGCTAGCTAAATTCCAGTGAAGACCAATGGTCATTGCCAACGAGAAATCAATGGTAAGCAGCTGTTACGATAATGTAAATCCACCTGCAATAGTTATCGAAACCGTTTTCTTGCTTTTCAGCTGACTACAATATGGTTGTCTTCAAGTCTAACGTAAACAAGTTCCTGATGCGACGTTCCATTTGTTAACAACATTTCCCAAATTTCCATTACTAACGATTACTATATTACCCAATTTCTACTGTATACTCATTAACCCTTATCCTCGAGTGGCCGCTTGGCCTTGATAAGTGGTGATGCCTATGTAAAAAAAGAGTACTAGAAATCTGGAGAGACTTGTCAATCAAACTCTAGAGAACACCACAAGTTGTTCTCAAAGAGAAATCTTTGATGATGTTTCGTGTGACTACTCCTAGTGATAATAATAATAATAATAATAATAATAATAATAATAATAATAATTGATTATTTTCTAAATCTTAGTACCAACCTCTGTAATACCCTATCCTCCATCCTAAAGTGTACAAATCCCTACTCATCGTAAGAGGAATGTTCGGACGCATAAATTTTGTCGATTTAGTACCAGGATAATTCCGGATCTTAAACATAGTTTCCATATCCTTTGGCTTCATTATAGTTTCGCCATCTAGTTTTCCTTTGTTTAACCAGAAACGCATCCATCTTGTCATATCGTTGGCGCTAGAAAGAATCGAACCGGAGCCACCAATGTTTGACCATTTCCTGAGATCGAAGAAAGAAAACAATTTAGCAAAACACTTAATGATAAAAAAAAAACAAACTATCATCCACGTAATATTAAATGAAACGTAATATTAAATAAAAGGTAATATTAAATAAAGCGTGTTTAAACGTGTCCTCAAAAATTTACCACAGGAAATTTGACAACTATATGCTATCTGTGTAAAAGTGTTCACCAACTCAAGTATTATTAGATAAATAGATAATCCCCCCATGACGACTCTCTAGTGAAGAACAAATCAACATACTTCCCCAACAAACATAACAACACAAAAGAACTAAATACCTTCTTTGAAACACTCTGGAGCCTCAACCCCCAACAAAAAGAAAACCCCACCAGTAATCTAACACGAAAACAAAATCAAGCACTTAAAAAAATCCAACACAATAACAACTTAGTTATAAAGGAAGCAGACAAAGGTAGTGCAGTAGTTATAATGAATAAGAACTTCTATAAAACAAAAATTTCAGAATCACTAGGGAACGAAAATTATTACAAACCAATTAGCTCCAACATAGACGACACAACCATATCTAAAATAACAAAACTCTGTACAACATACAATAGTACATTAACTAAAAATGAAAAAGACTTCCTTACAAACTTCACAACAAAAACAAACATCTTCTATGGGCTACCCAAAATACACAAATGTAACCAAGTAAGACATGCCATCAATATACAAAAGTCAGAATACATAAGCACCCAACCCCCAACGACCTCACATTCAGACCCATAGTAGCAGGACCATCATGCCCAACAAGCAGACTTAGCAACCAAATAGATATACTATTACAGCCCTTTACCAATCTAGTCAGAATGTTTGTAAGAGATAACACACACTTCCTTAGCTCCCTACCACAAACAGTAGACGATGGGACTATACTAGCCACATTCGACATTAGCAGCCTATATAGCAATATCCCACACAATCTAGGAAAAGAAGCTATCGCATATTGGATTGACAAACATACACAGACTTTACACCCCAGATTCAATAAACAATTCGTGATTGATAGCATCGACATAATCCTCAATAACAACTCCTTCCAAATCAATAAAGACAACTACATCCAAATACTAGGCACAGCAATGGGTACCAAAATGGCACCGACATATGCTACCCTTACACTCGCTTTCCTAGAAGAGACCCTTTATGAAAGGATAGAGCAAAAGTACGGGCACAATATAAAAACACTCTTCATAAAATCTTGGAAAAGATACCTAGACGACTGCTTTATCCTCTGGAGAACCTCATGGGGGATATCAAAGAACTCCACACTTTACTACAAAATCTACACCCCAAAATAAACTTCACACTAGAACAAAGCCCCACAGAACTACCTTTCCTAGACATCCTAGTAACAATAAAAAACAACAACATAATCACAGACATCTACCACAAACCCACAGACATTCAGCAATACCTCCACTTCGAAAGCCACCATCCTAAAAACTGTCTGAAATCAATACCCTACTCCCTAGCACGTAGAGTCTGCACCATAGTAACAGACAGACACCTGCTTTCAACTAGACTGAACGAACTACAAATAACACTGCGGAAAAGAGGATACCCACTACCACTAATACAAAAAGGTATTGAATTGGTTGAAAAAATTCCAATAAACCAACTAGGAACCCCAAAAGAACACAACAAAGAACAAATTCTAGCATACGTCTCTACACACAACAAAAACAACCCAGAACTATTCACACAGATAACAAAAAACCTTATCCTCCTCAATCAGAACGACAAACTAAACAACATACATAAAACAACAAAAATAATAAAAAGCAAACGCCAACCCAAAAACTTAAAACGCATCTTAACTTCCTCAAAACTCGTCCCACATACTACAAAAGGAGTTACAAAATGCAACAAACCGCGATGTGGAGTATGTGACATAATAATAGAAGGTAACACATACACATTCAAAAACCCAGCACAAACATTCAAAATAAAAAAGGATCTAAATTGCACCTCCAGAAATGTAGTATATGCACTAAGATGCACAACATGCAACAAATCCTACATAGGCGCCACCAAAAATTTCAGCAATAGAGTGGCCTTACATAAGAGCAATATCAAAATTGCAGATAACAGACACCTCTATGTTTCAAAACACATACACACATGCAGTGGAAACAGCTTCAAAATAATGCCAATCTTCCAAACAGACAATTATTTTTATTTACTTACACAGGAAAAAAACTTCATCACCAAATTCACTCCTGAACTGAACAGAACCTAATACCATCACACAAAAACATGAAATGCAAGGTACACTCGCATGCACACCCATACACATACACATACACACACCCACACATAAATCAGAACCGACACATTAAAACACACGCACGTGCGCGCATACAACCACACACAGACATAAACCCCTATCTTTAATACAACACACTGAACAATACCAACCCTACTAAACCTCGAAACCAACAACACTAGGAGACACCTAGAACCGTAGTATAATATCTATTCCAACACCTCGCTCCCTCCTCAGTCAGGGGAGGAGAACCCCATGACTGAAACGACTATCTTCCCTTCTATCATTCCCCTCCCATACCTACACCCCCAATGCCCCCCCCCTCTGGGGAACAAAATCTTCCCCACACTAGGAACCGATCCTGGGTCTTGCCATACCCACATGGGGAGACAAATAAATAGAAACATTAAAAAATCCCCTATTTTAAATACACCCCTCTTTCTAAACGAACATAATATAAGACTAAAACGAAAAAAATCACAATATTAAAATCCAAGAATCCAAAAAATAAATATCAAAATAGAATGAAAGCACCCCTACCCTTACTTCAGAAGAGCCAGCCCCCCCTCCCCACACATACACATTAGTAACGACCTCAGACCACATCCGCCTTCCTAAGAAAGCAAATAACCCCAAAATATACACATTCCCAAACCAATAAAAGCAAACACACACACGCGCGCACACACACACACACACACACACACACACACACACACACACACACACACACACACACACACACACACACACCTTACCCCACCCTAAAGGCAAAGAAAAAACACATTAGCAGAAAGAAATAGCGACTAACTGACTACAGCCAGGTCAAAATCTCCCTGGAAAAACCAAATAAAAAGCAATAAAATAAAAAAAAAGCATACCAATGTATAATAAACACTTACAAGCCTCCACCCCTTGGAAAAACTTCAAACTAACGAAAATCGCCATTTTTACACATTTGAAAATAACTTCTGACGAGGACGCATCAGACCGTCTGAAACGTACGTAAACGATTTCAATGACTTAAAAACATTATTACAATGATCCAAACATAATTCTCAATGAAAAACCAAGACACGGAATAATAAAATAATGTTAAAAATACACATTGTTGGTGACTACTCCCTTATTTAAATATACATCTTTCTTTCGTTGGAATCTATTAACCCATTTTATATAAATATATCTAACTACAACGACAGAATGCCACCAACACGCAAAAACCTGTAGAGGATACACCAGAATCCCAAACAACACTCAACATGGAAAACAAACATCTCGAGGATGAAATTCTAAAACTGAATGAAAAAATGGACAGGATAACCCTCATGATATCCCACCAATAGGATAAGATACTAACCAACATCGACGAAATTATAGTTCTCCTAAAAAAACAACAAGAACATTTAGAACATCTAAAGGAACCACATATCCGGAATGAAGCGCTGAAAACAAAAGAAAAAAACCTCCAAATATGGAAAACTCTTATTAAAAAGAGAAAAATGGCCTACTACCGTGCAGTCAAATGCAGCGACACCGCCCTAACCTACAGGACATTTTTAACCATGGAGGAGCAGTTTATCCCAAACAAATTTCGAGAAAAAGTCACACCACAAGACACAGAGGAGCAGAAAAAAATTAAAAAAGCCCTAAACATATCAAAACTACAAGCTGAAATCGAAATACAGGAGGACAGAAAGATACACCTCACAGAGGAATACACCAAAATCGACGATAAAATACTCACCGACATCAGAAAACTATGCCCCAAGGAGACCCACCAATTCCTTATTGGACTTTGGGAGTCTGAATGCAGAGAGGAGGAGGAAAAATCCAAAAGAATTATCGAAAGGAAGATAACCTGGCTAAAGAATCTTCCAGAAAAAGAAAAAAAATGAACAAATACCGAACATGACCAGTCAAACCTACCAAAAACCGAAACATACCCGATTCCAACAGCTTGAGAGATTCCAAAACAAAGGTAAGAAACGAGACACACATCACTCTCAAACATACCCACACAACAGACCCAAACACACACAACGAAACGACCGGAACACATCCATACCATACACCCATCCCCACCAACAAACTCAACCAAAACTCCCACATAGAACACCACACAGCCACACAAGAACACAGACATCATACAAACACAAATACTACTACCAAAATGCTCCAAAAACAACATATCAACAACCGACAACCCACTACCACATGACAACACTAAAAGATACAACCTCCCACAACAATACGAAAATAGTTACTACCAACCACGTCACCCAACTCAGCCAAGAACCCACTATCTCTTATCCCACCCCACCCACCCACACAAACCACCAAAAAATCCCCCTACTTATCAACCCCCACCGTAACAACCCAATGGAACTAAACCATCCCTATAGATACCACCCAATACAAAACAATCTTTACAACACCCATCCCCAATACCCCACAGTACAAAACCGACCCCAAAAATACCCCCCACACAAACACAACCAATCCGAATACCCCAGGTACCATCATAACCCCCCCCCACAAAACGACACAACCAACCTCCCAACCGAATCAACGAAACTAACAACCCTCACAATCATTTTTTAGGAATCCCTCACAAAATGACAACACCAGACTAGACAACAAAAAACCCAGTCATCAACCTGTCTACAGTGACGCTTACAAAGGACGAAATTGAATTACTAAAACTAGGCCTCAAATTCTGCCCAACTCCAAGAAGTAACATAGCAGAGTTAAAGAAAGACCTCAAAGAATTTGAACGCAAATTTAGACTCATAGATATACTTAACGACAGTGATAACACAACAGACGACTCTCTAGTGAAGAACAAATCAATATACTTCCCCAACAAACATAACAACACAAAAGAACTAAATACCTTTTTTGAAACACTCTGGAGCCTCAACCCCCAACAAAAAGAAAACCCCACCAGTAATCTAACACGAAAACAAAATCAAGCACTTAAAAAAATCCAACACAATAACAACTTAGTTATAAAGGAAGCAGACAAAGGTAGTGCAGTAGTTATAATGAATAAGAACTTCTTTAAAATAAAAATTTCAGAATCACTAGGGAACGAAAATTATTACAAACCAATTAGCTCTAACATAGACGACACAACCATATCTAAAATAACAAAACTCTGTACAACATACAATAGTACATTAACTAAAAATGAAAAAGACTTCCTTACAAACTTCACAACAAAAACAAACATTTTCTATGGGCTACCCAAAATACACAAATGTAACCAAGTAAGACATGCCATCAACATACAAAAGTCAGAATACATAAGCACCCCAACCCCCAACGACCTCACATTCAGACCCATAGTAGCAGGACCATCATGCCCAACAAGCAGACTTAGCAACCAAATAGATATACTATTACAGCCCTTCACCAATCTAGTCAGAAGTTTTGTAAGAGATAACACACACTTCCTTAGCTCCCTACCACAAACAGTAGACGATGGGACTATACTAGCCACATTCGACGTTAGCAGCCTATATAGCAATATCCCACACAATCTAGAAAAAGAAGCTATCGCATATTGGATTGACAAACATACACAGACTTTACACCCCAGATTCAATAAACAATTCGTGATTGATAGCATCGACATAATCCTCAATAACAACTCCTTCCAAATCAATAAAGACAACTACATTCAAATACTAGGCACAGCAATGGGTACCAAAATGGCACCGACATATGCTACCCTTACACTCGCTTTCCTAGAAGAGACCATTTATGAAAGGATAGAGCAAAAGTACGGGCACAATATAAAAACACTCTTCATAAAATCTTGGAAAAGATACCTAGACGACTGCTTTATCCTCTGGAGAACCTCATGGGGGATATCAAAGAACTCCACACTTTACTACAAAATCTACACCCCAAAATAAACTTCACACTAGAACAAAGCCCCACAGAACTACCTTTCCTAGACATCCTAGTAACAATAAAAAACAACAACATAATCACAGACATCTACCACAAACCCACAGACACTCAGCAATACCTCCACTTCGAAAGCCACCATCCTAAAAACTGTCTGAAATCAATACCCTACTCCCTAGCACGTAGAGTCTGCACCATAGTAACAGACAGACACCTGCTTTCAACTAGACTGAACGAACTACAAATAACACTGCGGAAAAGAGGATACCCACTACCACTAATACAAAAAGGTATTGAATTGGTTGAAAAAATTCCAATAAACCAACTAGGAACCCCAAAAGAACACAACAAAGAACAAATTCTAGCATACGTCTCTACACACAACAAAAACAACCCAGAACTATTCACACAGATAACAAAAAACCTTATCCTCCTCAATCAGAACGACAAACTAAACAACATACATAAAACAACAAAAATAATAAAAAGCAAACGCCAACCCAAAAACTTAAAACGCATCTTAACTTCCTCAAAACTCGTCCCACATACTACAAAAGGAGTTACAAAATGCAACAAACCGCGATGTGGAGTATGTGACATAATAATAGAAGGTAACACATACACATTCAAAAACCCAGCACAAACATTCAAAATAAAAAAGGATCTAAATTGCACCTCCAGAAATGTAGTATATGCACTAAGATGCACAACATGCAACAAATCCTACATAGGCGCCACCAAAAATTTCAGCAATAGAGTGGCCTTACATAAGAGCAATATCAAAATTGCAGATAACAGACACCTCTATGTTTCAAAACACATACACACATGCAGTGGAAACAGCTTCAAAATAATGCCAATCTTCCAAACAGACAATTATTTTTATTTACTTACACAGGAAAAAAACTTCATCACCAAATTCACTCCTGAACTGAACAGAACCTAATACCATCACACAAAAACATGAAATGCAAGGTACACTCGCATGCACACCCATACACATACACATACACACACCCACACATAAATCAGAACCGACACATTAAAATACACGCACGTGCGCGCATACAACCACACACAGACATAAACCCCTATCTTTAATACAACACACTGAACAATACCAACCCTACTAAACCTCGAAACCAACAACACTAGGAGACACCTAGAACCGTAGTATAATATCTATTCCAACACCTCGCTCCCTCCTCAGTCAGGGGAGGAGAACCCCATGACTGAAACGACTATCTTCCCTTCTATCATTCCCCTCCCATACCTACACCCCCAATGCCCCCCCCCCCTCTGGGGAACAAAATCTTCCCCACACTAGGAACCGATCCTGGGTCTTGCCATACCCACATGGGGAGACAAATAAATAGAAACATTAAAAAATCCCCTATTTTAAATACACCCCTCTTTCTAAACGAACATAATATAAGACTAAAACGAAAAAAATCACAATATTAAAATCCAAGAATCCAAAAAATAAATATCAAAATAGAATGAAAGCACCCCTACCCTTACTTCAGAAGAGCCAGCCCCCCCTCCCCACACATACACATTAGTAACGACCTCAGACCACATCCGCCTTCCTAAGAAAGCAAATAACCCCAAAATATACACATTCCCAAACCAATAAAAGCAAACACACACACGCGCGCGCGCACACACACACACACACACACACACACACACACACACACACACACACACACACACACACACACACACACACACACCTTACCCCACCCTAAAGGCAAAGAAAAAACACATTAGCAGAAAGAAATAGCGACTAACTGACTACAGCCAGGTCAAAATCTCCCTGGAAAAACCAAATAAAAAGCAATAAAATAAAAAAAAAGCATACCAATGTATAATAAACACTTACAAGCCTCCACCCCTTGGAAAAACTTCAAACTAACGAAAATCGCCATTTTTACACATTTGAAAATAACTTCTGACGAGGACGCATCAGACCGTCTGAAACGTACGTAAACGATTTCAATGACTTAAAAACATTATTACAATGATCCAAACATAATTCTCAATGAAAAACCAAGACACGGAATAATAAAATAATGTTAAAAATACACATTGTTGGTGACTACTCCCTTATTTAAATATACATCTTTCTTTCGTTGGAATCTATTAACCCATTTTATATAAATATATCTAACTACAACGACAGAATGCCACCAACACGCAAAAACCTGTAGAGGATACACCAGAATCCCAAACAACACTCAACATGGAAAACAAACATCTCGAGGATGAAATTCTAAAACTGAATGAAAAAATGGACAGGATAACCCTCATGATATCCCACCAATAGGATAAGATACTAACCAACATCGACGAAATTATAGTTCTCCTAAAAAAACAACAAGAACATTTAGAACATCTAAAGGAACCACATATCCGGAATGAAGCGCTGAAAACAAAAGAAAAAAACCTCCAAATATGGAAAACTCTTATTAAAAAGAGAAAAATGGCCTACTACCGTGCAGTCAAATGCAGCGACACCGCCCTAACCTACAGGACATTTTTAACCATGGAGGAGCAGTTTATCCCAAACAAATTTCGAGAAAAAGTCACACCACAAGACACAGAGGAGCAGAAAAAAATTAAAAAAGCCCTAAACATATCAAAACTACAAGCTGAAATCGAAATACAGGAGGACAGAAAGATACACCTCACAGAGGAATACACCAAAATCGACGATAAAATACTCACCGACATCAGAAAACTATGCCCCAAGGAGACCCACCAATTCCTTATTGGACTTTGGGAGTCTGAATGCAGAGAGGAGGAGGAAAAATCCAAAAGAATTATCGAAAGGAAGATAACCTGGCTAAAGAATCTTCCAGAAAAAGAAAAAAATGAACAAATACCGAACATGACCAGTCAAACCTACCAAAAACCGAAACATACCCGATTCCAACAGCTTGAGAGATTCCAAAACAAAGGTAAGAAACGAGACACACATCACTCTCAAACATACCCACACAACAGACCCAAACACACACAACGAAACGACCGGAACACATCCATACCATACACCCATCCCCACCAACAAACTCAACCAAAACTCCCACATAGAACACCACACAGCCACACAAGAACACAGACATCATACAAACACAAATACTACTACCAAAATGCTCCAAAAACAACATATCAACAACCGACAACCCACTACCACATGACAACACTAAAAGATACAACCTCCCACAACAATACGAAAATAGTTACTACCAACCACGTCACCCAACTCAGCCAAGAACCCACTATCTCTTATCCCACCCCACCCACCCACACAAACCACCAAAAAATCCCCCTACTTATCAACCCCCACCGTAACAACCCAATGGAACTAAACCATCCCTATAGATACCACCCAATACAAAACAATCTTTACAACACCCATCCCCAATACCCCACAGTACAAAACCGACCCCAAAAATACCCCCCACACAAACACAACCAATCCGAATACCCCAGGTACCATCATAACCCCCCCCACAAAACGACACAACCAACCTCCCAACCGAATCAACGAAACTAACAACCCTCACAATCATTTTTTAGGAATCCCTCACAAAATGACAACACCAGACTAGACAACAAAAAACCCAGTCATCAACCTGTCTACAGTGACGCTTACAAAGGACGAAATTGAATTACTAAAACTAGGCCTCAAATTCTGCCCAACTCCAAGAAGTAACATAGCAGAGTTAAAGAAAGACCTCAAAGAATTTGAACGCAAATTTAGACTCATAGATATACTTAACGACAGTGATAACACAACAGACGACTCTCTAGTGAAGAACAAATCAATATACTTCCCCAACAAACATAACAACACAAAAGAACTAAATACCTTTTTTGAAACACTCTGGAGCCTCAACCCCCAACAAAAAGAAAACCCCACCAGTAATCTAACACGAAAACAAAATCAAGCACTTAAAAAAATCCAACACAATAACAACTTAGTTATAAAGGAAGCAGACAAAGGTAGTGCAGTAGTTATAATGAATAAGAACTTCTTTAAAATAAAAATTTCAGAATCACTAGGGAACGAAAATTATTACAAACCAATTAGCTCTAACATAGACGACACAACCATATCTAAAATAACAAAACTCTGTACAACATATAATAGTACATTAACTAAAAATGAAAAAGACTTCCTTACAAACTTCACAACAAAAACAAACATCTTCTATGGGCTACCCAAAATACACAAATGTAACCAAGTAAGACATGCCATCAACATACAAAAGTCAGAATACATAAGCACCCCAACCCCCAACGACCTCACATTCAGACCCATAGTAGCAGGACCATCATGCCCAACAAGCAGACTTAGCAACCAAATAGATATACTATTACAGCCCTTCACCAATCTAGTCAGAAGTTTTGTAAGAGATAACACACACTTCCTTAGCTCCCTACCACAAACAGTAGACGATGGGACTATACTAGCCACATTCGACGTTAGCAGCCTATATAGCAATATCCCACACAATCTAGAAAAAGAAGCTATCGCATATTGGATTGACAAACATACACAGACTTTACACCCCAGATTCAATAAACAATTCGTGATTGATAGCATCGACATAATCCTCAATAACAACTCCTTCCAAATCAATAAAGACAACTACATTCAAATACTAGGCACAGCAATGGGTACCAAAATGGCACCGACATATGCTACCCTTACACTCGCTTTCCTAGAAGAGACCATTTATGAAAGGATAGAGCAAAAGTACGGGCACAATATAAAAACACTCTTCATAAAATCTTGGAAAAGATACCTAGACGACTGCTTTATCCTCTGGAGAACCTCATGGGGGATATCAAAGAACTCCACACTTTACTACAGAATCTACACCCCAAAATAAACTTCACACTAGAACAAAGCCCCACAGAACTACCTTTCCTAGACATCCTAGTAACAATAAAAAACAACAACATAATCACAGACATCTACCACAAACCCACAGACACTCAGCAATACCTCCACTTCGAAAGCCACCATCCTAAAAACTGTCTGAAATCAATACCCTACTCCCTAGCACGTAGAGTCTGCACCATAGTAACAGACAGACACCTGCTTTCAACTAGACTGAACGAACTACAAATAACACTGCGGAAAAGAGGATACCCACTACCACTAATACAAAAAGGTATTGAATTGGTTGAAAAAATTCCAATAAACCAACTAGGAACCCCAAAAGAACACAACAAAGAACAAATTCTAGCATACGTCTCTACACACAACAAAAACAACCCAGAACTATTCACACAGATAACAAAAAACCTTATCCTCCTCAATCAGAACGACAAACTAAACAACATACATAAAACAACAAAAATAATAAAAAGCAAACGCCAACCCAAAAACTTAAAACGCATCTTAACTTCCTCAAACCTCGTCCCACATACTACAAAAGGAGTTACAAAATGCAACAAACCGCGATGTGGAGTATGTGACATAATAATAGAAGGTAACACATACACATTCAAAAACCCAGCACAAACATTCAAAATAAAAAAGGATCTAAATTGCACCTCCAGAAATGTAGTATATGCACTAAGATGCACAACATGCAACAAATCCTACATAGGCGCCACCAAAAATTTCAGCAATAGAGTGGCCTTACATAAGATCAATATCAAAATTGCAGATAACAGACACCTCTATGTTTCAAAACACATACAGACATGCAGTGGAAACAGCTTCAAAATAATGCCAATCTTCCAAACAGACAATTATTTTTATTTACTTACACAGGAAAAAAACTTCATCACCAAATTCACTCCTGAACTGAACAGAACCTAATACCATCACACAAAAACATGAAATGCAAGGTACACTCGCATGCACACCCATACACATACACATACACACACCCACACATAAATCAGAACCGACACATTAAAACACACACACGTGCGCGCATACAACCACACACAGACATAAACCCCTATCTTTAATACAACACACTGAACAATACCAACCCTACTTAACCTCGAAACCAACAACACTAGGAGACACCTAGAACCGTAGTATAATATCTATTCCAACACCTCGCTCCCTCCTCAGTCAGGGGAGGAGAACCCCATGACTGAAACGACTATCTTCCCTTCTATCATTCCCCTCCCATACCTACACCCCCCAATGCCCCCCCAATCCTCTGGGGAACAAAATCTTCCCCACACTAGGAACCGATCCTGGGTCTTGCCATACCCACATGGGGAGACAAATAAATAGAAACATTAAAAAATCCCCTATTTTAAATACACCCCTCTTTCTAAACGAACATAATATAAGACTAAAACGAAAAAAATCACAATATTAAAATCCAAGAATCCAAAAAATAAATATCAAAATAGAATGAAAGCACCCCTACCCTTACTTCAGAAGAGCCAGTCCCCCCTCCCCACACATACACATTAGTAACGACCTCAGACCACAGCCGCCTTCCTAAGAAAGCAAATAACCCCAAAATATACACATTTCCAAACCAGTAAAAGCAAACACTCACACGCGCGCACGCACACACACACACACACACACACACACACACACACACACACACACACACACACACGCCCCTAAATATGCACGTACTTACACGTAAATGACTTGACACGCGTTTACTAACCTAGGAACTTAACTTAACTTTCGGACAACAAATGCCTCGAGGAAAAAATAAAAATCCTGAAGTACGGACACAATAATCTCTTAAATAAACGAGATGAATTGATGGCCAGATGTAGACATAAATGTAAATTTAAAATAACCAATAACTCTAGATCCGACGAACAGATAATTCTATAACGGTAAAGAGACCGAATTTAATACCACTAGATTATTTACGATAAACCCTTCCACCCCACCCCACTGGCAATTATAGTGCTGTCCGGTATATACCCGGTAATAACGACTTGATGATATTTGTTGTCCGAAATTTAAGTTGGGTGTACGTATTCCGAAGTACCTGTTTATCCAAATTACTTATAAATAAATGAGATAGCATTAAGAAAAAAAATTTTCTCTGCAGATAATACATTAGTTATTAAATTGATATAAGTCAAAAAGATAAAATACTACCACTATACATTATTAGATTTAATATAAATTAACACAAAACTTTAAAATGATAACTATTTTATTTATTTATTTCTTTATGCGTGCATGAAAGTACTTTTGTGTACGGAATGAATAAAAGTATATATTAACCGAAACTAAATACGCCCTATGGAATTGGGGGCGACTAATAATACAATTTTCTGCATCTTAATCAATTAGGAAGTGAAATATTAGTGAGCAAAATTACAACGACCGCTATAATCACCAATAAAATTAATTACATAAAAATATATAAAATATTAACTACATAAGACTCAATTTTTTGAATTCATAGTAATATATTACAAATACAATATAGAAAATTTAAATGTATTATAAGATAATATTTATTTCAAACTAATTTTAACATGACAACATACAGATAGTTTTAAAACTTTGTATATAACTTTTTATATATCTTTTAATAGACTTATTTTCCTTGATTCAATTAACTCTATGACGCGCGTATAATCTTCATTTTCTTTCCCTTCTCTTTCTCAGAGATTCTAGACTAATTAAACCATATGACAGGCAGCAGATGTCACTCTCTTCCTTCCTTTTTCTTTTTTCTTTCTTCTTCTCTTTCCCTTACGCGCAGTTTATTTTATTTCCTTCTCTCTATGTCCGTATATTTCTCCCTCTTCTTCCTAGGTTAGTAAACGCGTGTCAAGTCATTTACGTGTAAGTACGTGCATATTTAGGGGCGTGTGTGTGTGTGTGTGTATGTGTGTGTGTGTGTGTGTGTGTTTGTTGTTACGTCGGACTACCGGACAGCCGTTTTAGGTGTCATAATGTTCTTGTTTTTTTTTTTTAAATCCCTCCCACACTAACGTAACTCCCACCCTCTCTATAAAATGTATTAAGTTGATTGCTACTACCACCCTTCTGGTTTTTGACGGTCGGGGCCAGATTCTTTTTCTTTCTTTATTTCAGTATAAAAAATGTAATTGTCTAGTTTAGATGCTTGAAAATACCTTAAGATTGAAATAAATTATTGCATCGACAATTATGTAATTTCAGTGTTATATTTTTATTTTATTATTGCTCTGTTTACCACATTGAGCTCTCATACCAGCACTACCGACTACGTCATTAGCCAGAGGTCCCTAAAACAGTCGGAGGCACCAGTCGCTCCCCCAGCCGATCAACACTTCCGACCTCCTCCTGACCAAACCCTGGACCCTCCACACGACCTTTTACTATACATGGCCCGCCGGGAAATGCTCTCCTCGAGTCTAACAAAAATTTCCGACCAACCTAAGGACTATAGAGCCTAGAAATCGTCTTTCTCGAACACTATTTCGGGATTGAGACTTTCTCCTCGGGAGGAAATGGATATGCTGGTCAAGTGGCTCGGCAGACACTCTTCAGACCAAGCCAACAGACTAAGGACTGCTCACTTCAACCGGTCTGAAAAGGGATTGTATGAGATATGGAGAAGGCTCGATAAATGCTACGGAGCCGTCGAAGTCATTGAGGACTATTTTCAAGAGACTCGAAGTGTTCCCTAAGATCACAAGGGACTATACAAAGCTCAGAGACCTAACCGATCTTCTCGCAGAGGTTCAAGCTCTAAAGGACGATGGGGATATACCCGGCCTAGCCACCTTAGACACTGCCCGCGGCATCCAGCAAATAGTGGAAAAGCTCCCACCTTCTATAGGAGACAAGTGGGCATCATATGGTGCCAAATACAAGCGACAACACCAAGTGTCCTTCCCCCCTTTCTCTGTTTTTGTCGGTTTCATAGAACAGCAGGCAGATGACCGAAATGACCCTAGCTTCTATCGGACAATGGACAGTCAATCCCCTAAAGAGCACGAAAGGACGAGCCGCGGTGAGGTCTCCGTCCATAAGATCGAGGTGGAAACAAAAGACTGCAACCAACTCTGTCCCATCCACGAGGCGCCTCATCCTCTCCGAAAATCATGAAGAAGCAAAACAATGTTGGACAATCACGGTCTGTCACTTCTGCAGCCGATACTGTGGGTCCAATGCGATCAAAATCTGAAAATTCTGGCCTCAGTACCAGTTCAACTTCGACAGCAGACCAGAAGCCAACAGGGACTCCACTTGGGGAGCAATATCTCGGTAAAGGTCATGAAAATCTTGCCGTGCGTCAGAAGAAACTCTCTCTACTGACAGATCAATCCAAGTTGAATACTAATACGGCTGCGACTACCAATACTACTACTATTGCCACTACTACCACCACCACTAGTACAAAGACGGATTCCATAAAAACTAATAACGAAGAAGAGGTTCTGAAGGAAAAAGACAAAAATGTCGTCTTTAAAAAACCGTCAAAGGTTTTAAAAGGTTCTACAACCAGCGCTATCCAGAAAGCATCCAGCACCAAGAATTTAGACAAAAGCAGTGCATCTAATAAAAACGTGTCGCATGGAACGAAGATTCAACCCATAAAAAAGCTCACAGCCCACAAAGTGTAACCAAAAACAAATCATTACCAAAGAGGACGTCGGCACCAGCTGGTGCCATGGCCTACGATGCTGAATTACTCACTAATTTCGAGCGAGAGGAAAAGGTCGAAGATGGTCGGGTCTCTGAACTGATCCGTATCACAGAAGGACAAAAGGCCGAAATTGAAAAGTTAAAATATGAAATTAAAACCCTACAGGCAAAGATTCCCCCCTGTGATCTAGGAGAGGAATTTGACCCTCTACGATGTCAAAACAAATCCTTCCAAGACCGATTAAAAGACCGGGGGATTCCAATGGAGCTCTTGCCTGCACACTAATGGTGTATTATTAGTGCAATTTCATAAATGACAATTGGATGAGGAGTGTTCTGTCTTCAGACCGGGCTCTTTTTAACAAGGGACGCATGCTTTTAGAGCACCGGTGTCTCGTGCCTCGTTCTCATTCATCTCTGTGCGAGTTTTTTCTTATATAGTTTTCTTTCTTATTTATTCCCTTCCTGATCTTTCGTTAATGGAAAACTTAGCCGTTTAGGCATTCCAAAGGAAAAAATGTCATATCGCTATCCTTCGAGAACTCCACGTTCCCACGCGATCTCGCCCCCTAGTCTCGTTTTGCGATTCTATCCTTCCTCCTTTAACCGCGGAATTCGAAACGATACAGACGGACTTTACTCGACTCCATGAACTGGGCTTTCCCCGTTTAAGCCATGAGGTATGTTCGGAACATCCCATTATTCCTTTACCTGCCTATTTCTTCTATGAAGAACTCGAAACCCTATTCTGTTTAATTAATCTAGTGTGTGACTTCTATATTTAATTTGTTGAAATTTTAATTATTCTTTTCCTTCACGCGCACAGATCTTATATCTTTTCTCAGACTTCTATTATTTTTATTTCATGGGCGCTTGGGTAGTTTATGCGCCGCACTAGAATAACAACCTTTGTAAAAAGGAGACATAACCGCTCCATACTTTCACCTAACGATTTAATAAAAAAAGAAAAAGAAAAGACATTTTCTAACCACGCCATACTTTCACCTAACGATTTAATAATGATAATAAAAAAAAGAAAGGACATTTTTTAGCCGCTCCAGACTTTCACCTGACAATTTAATGGAGAAAAGACACTTTTCTAACTGTTACGGACTTTCACCTAACAGTGATTGGAAAAGATAAGATATCCCAGAATCTGTTAATTTGGAAGCCTGTCCAAAACATAATTATTTTCAGGTATTATTTCCTTTTGTTTAATTATGTTTTCTCCTTTTAACTATTTGGTTTGTTTTTGTTTCAGATTTTTTTACCTAATTAATAAAGCGTCTTGAACGTACCAGTTGTTTTCGTTATGTTAATTTGAGTTTATCTATCTGCCCAACGCACACTTTCTAAAGTAGACTGCTAGACGGTATTGTAGGTATCTGAAGGAAAGATTCTGAGGAATAACTGCCGCGACTTCCAGAACAATTAGTAATAATAAAAATTAGTAATAATAATAAATTAGTAATAATAAAAAATAACTAATAATGAAAAATTAGTAATAATAATAAAATTAGTAATAATAAAAAATTAGTAATAATAAAAAATTAGGAATAATAATAAAATTAGTAATAATAAAAAATTAGTAATAATAATAAAATTAGTAATAATAATAAAATTAGTAACAATAAAAAATAAGTAATAATAAAAAATAAGTAATAATAAAACATAAGTAATAATACAAATTAGTAATAATAATAAAATTAGTAATAAGAAAAAAATAGTAATAATAACCAATTAGTAATCAAAAAATTAGTAATAATAAAAAATTAGTAATAATAAAAAATTAGTAATAAAATTAGTTATAATAATAAAATTAGTAATAATAAAAAATTAGTAATAAAAATAAAATTAGTAATAATTAAATTAGTAATAATAAAATTAGTAATAATAACAAATTAGTAATAATAAAAATTAGTAATAATAATACAATTAGTAATAATAAAAAATTAGTAATAATAATAAAATTAGTACTAAAAATAAAATTAGTAATAATAAAAACATAGTAATAATAAAAACATAGTAATAATAAAAAATTAGTAACAATAAAAAAATTAGTAATAACAAACATTAGTAATAAAAATAAAATTAGTAATATTAAAAAATTAATAATAATAAAAAATTAGTAATAATAATAATATTAGTAATAATAAAAAATTAGTAATAATAATAAAATTAGTAATAATAAAAAAGTAGTTATCATAAAAAATTTGTAATAATAAAAAATTGGTAATAATAATAAAATTAGTAATAATAAATAATTAGTGATAATAATACAATTAGTAATAATAATAAAATTAGTAATAATAAAAAATTAGTAATAAAAAGTTAGTAATAATAATAAAATTAGTAATAATAAAAAATTAGTAATAATAAAAACTTAGTAATAATTGAAATTAGTAATAATAATAAAATTAGTAATAATAATAAAATTAGTAATAATAAAAATAAGTAATAATAAAAAATTAGTAATAATAATAAAATTAGTAATAATAAAAAATTAGTAATAATAAAAAATTAGGAATAATAAAAAATTAGGAATAATAAAAAATTAGGAATAATAAAAAATTAGGAATAATAAAAAATTAGTAATAATAAAAAAATTAGTAATAATAATAAAATTGAGTAATAATAATAAAATTAGTAATAATAAAAAATAAGTAATAATAAAACATTAGTAATAATACAAATTAGTAATAATAATAAAATTAGTAATAAGAAAAAATTAATAATAATAAACAATTAGTAATAATAAAACATTATTAATAATAAAAAATTAGTAATAACAAAAAATTAGTAATAATGAAAAACTAGTAATAATAAAAAATTAGTAATAATAAAAAATTTAGAATAATAATAAAATTAGTAATAATAAAAAATTAGTAATAATAAAAAATAAGTAATAATAAAAAATAAGTAATAATAAAACATTAGTAATAATACAAATTAGTAATAATAATAAAATTAGCAATAAGAAAAAATTAGTAATAATAAAAAATTATTAATAATAAAAAATTAGTAATAGTAAAAAATTTGTAATAATAAAAAATTAGTAATAATAATAAAATTAGTAATTATAAAATATTAGTAATAATAATAAAATTAGTAATAATTAAATTAGTAATAATAAAAATTGAGTAATAATAATAGAATTAGTAATAATAAAAACTTAGTAATAATAAAAAATTAGTAATAATAATACAATTAGTAATAATAAAAAATTAGTAATAATAATAGAATTAGTAATAATAATAAAGTTAGTAATAATAAAAAATTGGTCATAATAAAAAAATTAAAAATAATAAAAAATTAGTAACAATAATAAAATTAGTAATAACAAAATTTAGTAATAAAAATAAAATTAGTAATAATAAAAAAGTAGTAATAATAAAAAGTTTGTAATAATAAAAAATTGGTAATAATAATAAAATTAGTAATAATAAATAATTAGTGATAATAATACAATTAGTAATAATAATAAAATTAGTAATAAAAATAAAATAAGTAGTATTAAAAAATTAGTAATAATAATTCAATTAGTAATAATAAAAAATTAGTAATAATAAAAGATTAGTAATAATTAAAATTAGTAATAATAATAAAATTAATAATAATAAAAAATTAGTAATAATAAAAAATTAAGAATAGTACAAAATTAGGAATAATAAAAAATTAGCAATAATAAAAAAATTAGTAATGATAATAAAATTAGTAATAATAAAAAATTAGTAATAATAATAAAACTAGTAATAATAAAAAATTAGTAATATTAATAATAAAATTAGTAATAATAATAAATTTAGTAATACTAATAAAATGTGTAATAATAAAGAAAACATTAGTAATAATAAAAATTAATAATAATAAAAATTAATAATAATAAAAATTAGTAATAATAAAAAATTAGTAATAATAAAAAATTAGGAATAATAAAACATTATTAATAATTAAAAATTAGTAATAATAATAAAATTAGTAATAGTAATAAAATTAGTAATAAAAATAAAATTAGTAATAATAAAAAATAAGTAATAATAAAAAATAAGTAATAATAAACAATTAGTAATAATAAAAAAATTGGTAATAATAATAAAATTAGTAATAATAAATAATTAGTGATAATAATACAATTAGTAATAATAAAAAATAGTAATAATAAAAAATTAGTAATAATAAAACATTAGTAATGATAATAAAATTAGTAATAATAAATAATTATTAATAATAAAAAATTAGTAATAATAATAAAATTAGTAATGATAAAAAATTAGTAATAATAATCAAATTAGCAATAATAATAAAATTAGTAATAATAAAAAATTAGTAATAATAATACAATTATTAATTATAAAAATTAGTAATAATAATAAAATTAGTAATAATAAGAAATTAGTAATAATAATACAATTAGTAATAATAATAAAATTAGTAATAATAAAAAATTAGTAATAATAAAAAATTAGTAATAATAATAAAATTAGTAATAATAATCAAATTAGTGATAATAATAAAATTAGTAATAATAATAACATTAGTATTAATAAAAAATTAGTAATTATAATACAATTATTAATAATAAAAATTAGTAATAAGAATAAAATTAGTAATAATAAAAAATTAGTAATAATAAAAAAATAGTAATAATAATAAAATTAGTAATAATAAAAAAATAAGTAATAATAATAATAATAAAAATTGGTAAATATTTAAATCAATAAATTTGTGTAAATGAATTATAATGATGTTTAATAACAAATAAAAATTATAATTAAAATCTGATAATTATAATTTAATTTAGATTTTCGACAAATAAAATTCAGAAATATTTATTATTGTATATTGAAATGATTTTAATACTATAATTTGATATTCAATTTAAAGGTTCATTAATTCACAGAACAAATTGAATTAATGAATAATATATATATATATATATATATATATATATATATATATATATATATATCTGTGGAAATGTATATATATGGAAAGAACAAATGAGAGGTATTTACCTTAAGAAATCAGGGGAGACTCGCCGTAGAATATTCTCATCAGTAGGCAAATATGCATAGGCCATATTCACATTGTCTGAATCAACTGTCGTAGAGAACGTCGTGTCAAACATTCCCAGCGGCTGTAGCAAGTGCAAGCTGACAACCTCTTCCCAACTTAATTTGTTGCTTAAAATCTCAGTGATGAAACTCGCCAAACCATACATAATGTTATTATGAATAAAACTAGTCCGAAATTCTTGCAGAATGTCGAAGTGTTCTAGGAATCTAAACAGGAACACAATTGAAATTAAAGAAATTATTTGAAACGGAAAAGAGAGAATGATAATGAAAAACAGAAGAAAAAATATAACGAATTATTTAGTAAAACAGATCTCGCATATTTTTATAAACTAAAAATTTAAAAACAATTATTATTGCGGCAGACTGTGACCATCGCAAATAGCAAGCCTAGTCACTGAAGAATAACGTCACGCCTGAAGTCCATTCTAGCGAGATCTCTCGAACAGTCAGACTGTAGATAATTAATAAGAGCTTTTGACAAAAACAGAAAACTTTAAAACTCGCATTGAAGAAGAGAAGAATAAGAAACACGACTTATACTGAAATGGAACATTTTCAATATTACTTAAAAAAAGAAAAAAAGAAAAAAGCGAATTAATTCCAAATAGAAAAGTTGTTTATTGTTTCTGCGAAACTATATTCTGTAAATGAACATTTTGTTGTACATAGATTTAAAAGACTAAAATGTGTTTTTATTTACTTAAAAATTGCAAAAAAAAAATAAAGGCACCCAATTCGATTTCGAGTGAAACTGAACTTTATTCAGTATATATTAAATAGCAAAAAACAAGAATGTATGTTTGAAACAAGAGATATAAATTCTGCAAAAATTGAAATAAAATTAATTTTTGTTTTATGAACGAAAGATAACGATAAATAATTTTGATAAACGAAAACGAACAATAATTTTAAAAATGAAAATGATTTAAATTCAAAGAAATAATTTAAATACAAACTTACTAGTGACTTTTAAAAAAATCTATTGGACAATTTAGTTAAGAAGTTTAAAAAACTAAAAACGTTATTATTTCAGTAATAATAACGTTATTATTTCAGTAATAATAACGTTATTATTTCAGTAATAATAACGTTATTATTTCAGTAATAATAACGTTATTATTTCAGTAATAATAACGTAATTATTTCAGTAATAATAACGTTATTATTTCAGTAATAGTGACGTCATAATTTCAGTAATAATAACGTTATTATTACTGAAATAATAACGTTATTATTTCAGTAATAATAACGTTATTATTTAAGTAATAATAACGTTATTATTTCAGTAATAATAACGTTATTATTTCAGTAATAATAACGTTATTATTTCAGTAATAATAACGTTATTATTTCAGTAATAATAACGTTATTATTACTGAAATAATAACGTTATTATTTCAGTAATAATAACGTTATTATTTCAGTAATAATAACGTTATTATTTCAGTAATAATAACGTTATTATTTCAGTAATAATAACGTTATTATTTCAGTAATAATAACGTTATTATTTCAGTAATAATAACGTTATTATTTCAGTAATAATAACGTTATTATTTCTGAAATAATAACGTTATTATTTCAGTAATAATAACGTTATTATTTCAGTAATAATCAGGTTATTATTTCAGTAATAATCAGGTTATTATTTCAGTAATAATAACGTTGTTATTTCAGTAATAATAACGTTGTTATTTCAGTAATAATAACGTTATTATTTCAGTAATAATAACGTTATTATTTCTGAAATAATAACGTTATTATTTCAGTAATAATAACGTTATTATTTCAGTAATAATAATGTTATTATTTCAGTAATAATAACGTTATTATTTCAGTAATAATAACGTTATTATTTCAGTAATAATAACGTTATTATTTCAGTAATAATAACGTTATTATTTCTGAAATAATAACGTTATTATTTCAGTAATAATAACGTTATTATTTCAGTAATAATCAGGTTATTATTTCAGTAATAATAACGTTGTTATTTCAGTAATAATAACGTTGTTATTTCAGTAATAATAACGTTATTATTTCAGTAATAATAACGTTATTATTTCTGAAATAATAACGTTATTATTTCATTAATAATAACGTTATTATTTCAGTAATAATAACGTTATTATTTCAGTAATAATAACGTTATTATTTCAGTAATAATAACGTTATTATTTCAGTAATAATAACGTTATTATTTCAGTAATAATAACGTTATTATTTCAGTTATTATTTCAGTAATAATAACGTTATTATTTCAGTAATAATAACGTTATTATTTCAGTAATAATAACGTTATTATTTTAGTAATAATAACGTTATTATGTCAGTAATAATAACGTTATTATTTCAGTAATAATAACGTTAATATTTCAGTAATAATAACGTTATTATTTCAGTAATAATAACGTTATTATTTCAGTAATAATAACGTTATTATTTCAGTAATAATAACGTTATTATTTCAGTAATAATAACGTTAATATTTCAGTAGTAATAACGTTATTATTTCAGTAATAATAACGTTATTATTTCTGAAATAATAACGTTATTATTACTGAAATAATAACGTTATTATTACTTAAATAATAACGTTATTATTTCAGTAATAATAACGTTATTATTTCAGTAATAATAACGTTATTATTTCAGTAATAATAACGTTATCATTTCAGTAATAATATCGTTATCATTTCAGTAATAATAACGTTATCATTTCAGTAATAATAACGTTATTATTTTAGTAATAATAACGTTATTATTTCTGAAATAATAACGTTATTATTTCAGTAATAATAACGTTATTATTTCAGTAATAATAACGTTATTATTTCAGTAATAATAACGTTATTATTTAAGTAATAATAACGTTATTATTTCAGTAATAATAACGTTATTATTTCAGTAATAATAACGTTATTATTTCAGTAATAATAACGTTATTATTTCATTAATAATAACGTTATTATTTCAGTAATAATAACGTTATTATTTCAGTAATAATAACGTTATTATTTCAGTAATAATAACGTTATTATTTCAGTAATAATAACGTTATTATTTCAGTAATAATAACGTTATCATTTCAGTAATAATAACGTTATCATTTCAGTAATAATAACGTTATCATTTCAGTAATAATAACGTTATTATTTCAGTAATAATAACGTTATCATTTCAGTAATAATAACGTTATTATTTAAGTAATAATAACGTTATTATTTCAGTAATAATAACGTTATCATTTCAGTAATAATAACGTTATCATTTCAGTAATAATAACGTTATTATTACTGAAATAATAACGTTATTATTTCAGTAATAATAACGTTATTATTTCAGTAATAATAACGTTATCATTTCAGTAATAATAACGTTATCATTTCAGTAATAATAACGTTATCATTTCAGTAATAATAACGTTATCATTTCAGTAATAATAACGTTATTATTTCAGTAATAATAACGTTATTATTACTGAAATAATACGGTATAATCACGTTTGACACACCGGTTTCCGTCAGATCACCGAAGTTAAGCAACGATGAGTCTGACCGGTACCAGATGGATGACCATTTGGGTCTTCCAGGTGTTGTGTGTGCTCTCCGCTTATCTCGGCATTGTTTCCAGTCGTCGTGGACTTCTCCTTGCCATTGGACTCAAACAGTGCCGATTCAAGAAATGTGTGGTTGGTATTGCGCAACCTTTGCCACACAATCACACGCGCAGCTGCCCCTACAGGGGTATCCTTTGTCTTTTAACACTGAACGGATGCATCGGATTTCAGCACGGCTCGCATTCTGCGTAAATACAAAAAACTGATTAATTAATGAATTGTTATAAAGTTGTTGATGCAAAAAATCATGTCTGTGAATTTTAGTTTACACGGTTTTCATGGAAATATGTGTTTGCTGACTCATACTTTTGAACGAGAATAAAGATTACTGCTTGAAATGCATCTTCACAGAAATAATAAACATGAAGTTTTCCTTCTATACAAAAAGGTTTTAATGGATTTTAATGGAAATTAACTGAAGAAAATAAGTAAATGAAACATTTATGGTCGAGATTGTACGTTTGTTGACTCCCGATGTCGAATACTAGAGATCTCTCCAAAATATATGAACTGTGAAAACTTTTATTTCTTATAAAGACAACAGACTTGGAAAATATTTCTTTAACAACTAAAAGAAAAGTTAAATTTAACAACTAAAAGAAAAGTTAAATTTAACAACTAAAAGAAAAGTTAAATTTAACAACTAAAAGAAAAGTTAAATTTAACAACTAAAAGAAAAGTTAAATTTAACAACTAAAAGAAAAGTTAAATTTAACAACTAAAAGAAAAGTTAAATTTAACAACTAAAAGAAAAGTTAAATTTAACAACTAAAAGAAAAGTTAAATTTTCAACTTTCTCACAAAAATGCACTATTTTTTTTAGATCCTTGTAAGAAAAATATAAAAAAGTAATTCAATATTATTTTCTGTATCAAAAAAAAAAAAAAAAAAAAAAAATCATGTTTTAAAATTAGTTGAAAACAGGTGCATTTTTAACTTTAAAGTATTTTTTTTTAGAATTGAAACAGAAAATAACCATTCTTCGTAATAGTCAGTACTGTAAGTCTGGACTTCACTTGCGACAACATAGCTTCGTATTTCGGAGGTATAAAGTGTCGTACGTAATTCTTTATTTCATCCATGGGGGTCTCATGTGCTCATTTCGTCAGCCGTGATCAAATAGAAGTCTTTAGTAATTCGCAATTGTATCCTTACTGAATTACTGAAGATTGAACCCTAAGGTTCCAAGGGAGGGTAACTTAGAACTCGATATACCCAGTGCTTTATCCATTATACCACGAGTCCTTGCGTACCATGGATTTTTATTTTTACTATGACAAAGAAATTTGAATTTCGAAAGCTCAGGTTGAAAGAAATTGTATTTATTTTCACGAACACATTGTTATAACTTTCGGTAAAATTACCGTTGCGAAACAACGTTTTTAAAAATGTCTTCTAATTTTTATTATTTACTCACTAGGTATAGTCACGCACAAGCCATCATTAAAGATTTATCTGAGAACAATTTGTGGCGTTCTAACAAATCTGAATGACAACAAGTCTCCTCAAATTTCCAGTATTCTTCACCTCTTTCGATAGAGTTTGCAGTTGAATTTGCGTTATCGCATCATCTGCTTACCATTGATTTTTCGTTGGCAGCGACCATTAGTCTTCACTGGAATTTGAATGCCAGTAAGCCTCCGTACGGTCTCAGTCCTCTTTGCACTCATCCAACGGAGGTCTGGCTGGTGCTTTCACTCCTCGGTCATTTCCACCCTCTTACTTATTTGGTGTGGCGCCAGTTTATGGTGACACACAAAAAGATTATTATTATTATTTCTCACTATGTGTTTTCACACACGTCATCATCAAAGATTTCTCTCTGTCAACAACCTGTGGTGCTTCCTGGAGGTGAGGTGACAACAAGTCTCCCCAGATTTCCAGTAGTTTCCACCTCTTTCAATAACCTTTGCAAATTTACTATTGCTTTCTCGCTGGTAATGACTATAAATCTCCACTAGAATTTATGTGGCAATAAGCCTTTTCAAGGCCCCAGTCCTCTTCGCACCCATCCAATGGAGTTTGGTTAGTGCTTTCTCTTCTAGGCCTTTTCATCTTTCTTTACCTTCGACGGCTAGTTGATGCGGATACTTTTTAAGGGGATGTTAACTTATATTGTTTCAGTTTTCTTGGTTTCATATGATATTTCTAAATGTCTTTGTGTTACTTCTGTTGCAGGTTAGCGTTTGCAGCTTATGTGTATTAGTCTCTGCATTCAAGGGCTCTCCTTAATAATTCAGTCGGTTTCATTGTCGTTATTTGTTGTATCTTCTCAACCATTTCTCTGATTCCAATCTCTTCCATTCTTCTTTCAAAGTTTTCCAGATTGTGTAACGTTGTCCGCGGACTAACACACGTTCTGTGTTGTTTCAGGCATAAAAGGAGACCACGACAAAGAATAGGAAATAACTTCGCTTTTGTTTTGTACAACGACATTTATTTCCGCGTCGTTCCAGTTGTGACGTCACCCACTTATCTAGATCGTTCTCCATATCTCTACCGAGATCTCGAACGTTATCTCGTCTCTCTCTTCTCGAACGTTATTTCATCTCGGACGAGATCTAAACCGGCATCGTTTTTTTCTTTTTATATAGTTCTCCCCCCCACCCACATAGGTGACGTCACTTCTCATGCATTGTTCCTAGTGCTCCTGTTATTATTAGTGTTATCTTGACTTTCTTCATCTTCCATTTCAGCTTTCTGTCCAATTCTGTATATTTGCTTCACCCCCCCCCTATTGATATTCACCCTATGGTCTGTTGGAACAGCGAAATCTACAACCTGGCAGACTTTTCCTAAGATATGAACTTTTAATTGTATTTCTAAGGACTCATTAAGGCATGAAAAAAGTTATTCATGATGAAATATAATGTTGGTTAAGAGTTAAAATAAAAACAAAGTTGCGCATATCCTAACGGTAAGTATTTAGTAAAATAGAACGAGGCCTAATGGCAAAATGAAAACTCAAGACAGCATTTGACTAAGATCGGCTTTCATCAGTGTGCACACTATTAATGCTATTTTGTACTGAGGAAAATTTATTTTTGTATTTGATTTACAAAAACAAGTGCGGTGGATTTTTTTTAATGGAAATAGCTTCAGGCAAAACAATAAGCCACTTAATGTAAGGAACAAAAAATGGTACTTTAAGGTCAAAAACCTGCCAACAATAAGTAGATTTTGAACTATAAAACAACAATTTTTTCCACTTTGTTCAGAAACATTAAAATTGGAATGAATTCATAGAAGTCACTTCCAATTCTGCTTTGAAGATCAGCTTTACTGGACAATTAAACTTGTTGTATCTGCCATTATTTTATATATCTATAAAGCTAACGTTCACCCATGTATTGAGTATTGTTGCCGCATTTAAGCTGATGAACCAAATATTAATCTATACTTTTTGGACAATGTAAAAAAAAAAACCCGAGTCTGTAACTTAATAAGTTCCTCACCGTCTTCACTAGTTTTACAAATACATTCACGTATACGACGAATCTTGTGTATTTGCCCCCTCTTAGTGTAACTTGGCCGACTAAGTTGACTAACAGCAAAATCACACCCCATAATATAGAGTTTCTCTTTCTGCTTTAATACTTTCCTTGTTCGAAATGCAGTTCAAGTTCTATCCCTGTTCGCTGTTCTCCTGACTATATCAACATGCAGAAATCTAAATGTAATGCGAACAAACATCTTGCTGCACAACTCCCCACTTAGAATACTCCCTATTAATCAGACTCGCAATGTCAGTAATATGTTTGGTAATGTGTTTTGCTTGGTGTGAATAACATTAAAAGGTTTTCTTACTTGTCAAGCGTCCCACGTGTAAAATTGGGGTTGAGTCGTAGGAAGTTATTTTTGGCCAGACCAGTTCGGTGCGAGAGAATATCCTCCAAGGTGACATAGTCGTTCAGTTGATCACTCGGGAAAGTAATGTTCACATATTCTCTCAACGGGGTGCTTAGGGTTATACTGAATCATAAACAAAGTAGATAAAATATAAAATAAAAATCATTGTAGACAATAAAAATGTCCATTTTATTACTTGCATCCAGAGAGTAGATTTTTTCTGGATACATAAAATGTTTAAAATTAGAGCAACAACTCCAAAACAAAATAAAAAGCAACAGAAAAATCACGTCAAAATACTCATACTTACAATGTATTCCCAACCAAATATTTATTGCTAACTCGGACTTAGGGTAAATATTCAGGTTACTGAAGAAGATTTAGGTGTTTAAAAAAAAGAGATGCCTTAATGTAGGCATGATCCAAAATAGTAGCTCCTTACGTCTAAGTTGTTTGAGGTGAATAAAGGTAAAATTGTTACTTTTATTCCCTAACATGAGGTAGTCGTTTAAATGAGAACTCAGAAAAGTAATGCCCACATTTTTTTTCAAAGGAGTCACCACTTATCAAGGCCTGGAGCCCACTCAAGGATAAGGGTTAATGAGTGTACAGTAGTCAATGGGAACATGTAATAATCGTTAGTAGTGGAAATTTGGTAAATTGGATTACTTAAAGGAATGGCTCATCAAGAATTTGTTTACGTTGGACTTGAAGACGACCATAATGTAGTCAGTTGGAAAGCAGGAAAACAGAACAGAGTTCCACAGGCGGACAGTTCTAAGAAATAAAATTTGTTCATGGAATCTACGTTTAGGTTTAGGCACAGATAAAGAGTGGGGGAAAATATTGATAGTGTTTTCAGCTAGACGGGTGCTTCTTTTCGTGAAGTTCAGGCCAGGTGGGGACCATTGATTGGAGCGCGGACGAGCAGTTGTCATGAAAATAACGATAAAGTAGAGACAGGCTCGCAACGTCTCTTCTGCGAGAAAGAGGTTGCAGGGAAGAGAAAAAGGCATCCCCCACTAAGCTACAAAGTCTATTCTAAACGCTGTCAAAGCAGGATAAGCTGCTTCTAGCAGCTTCTGTCCAGATGTGGCAACATTACTCCATCCGCCATGCTCTTTTCAAGGTGTTATTAAA
>NC_136485.1:7609160-7616660 GCF_053919585.1 Euprymna scolopes
TAAAACTGGAGTTGACTTTGTGTTTTTCGATAATAAATCTAAAACATTATTTCGTGTATACTTTATTATATTTTATTATATTTAATTATATTCAGTTTTTCTGAGGTATTGGTGTCGACTTTGTATTTGCAACACTTATTGTTGCAAACATACTTTTTAAGGGTATTGGTTCAGTTTTTAAACCACACAAGACCAACTTTTCGTTTGTTTTTATTCTGACTGACATAAACTGCAAGAAGTCATTGAGAACTTTCATATCTGAATCCAAGAATGCCATACCACTAATGGTACCCATTTGGAACGAGTAGTTTAAAAATAGTATCGTTTCTTCATCTAAAAAAATAGCAAAGCATGTAAATTCTATTTATGTATAATCAAGTTGTTGCAATCTATTTTTTTCAATAATTAATTAATTTTTAAAACCTTCCCGATTCATTGGCGGGCTCTGTATATACGAAATCGAATTACATCAGATCCCCCAACACACAGCAAGAAAATTCAATTTTTCTCTTTCTTGTATTGTTTGTTTTTATTTTCTTCAAAGCTAAAAAATACAAAATAAATATTCCCTTTTTCAAAATACTTAATTTGACATTTCTTAAACTGTCATAAAATCCTGACATTTGATAAACATCACCTGTACGTAAATGAAATCCGTTTTAACGCCGAAACAATTGAACTAAAAAATTCCATACAAACAAAAATTATTTTTCTTCTATTGTCATGATTGTCAAAATGTGCACTTATTTTACGAACAAAACAAAACTTTTTTTTGTACGTTGTGTATGTGTAGCAACCCTAATATTGTTTTTGTTTTAGGTTCGATTCGCGTTGTCGACTCGAGCTGATCCGGATGTTCACGCGTGTACGTGTAATGAAAAGAATATTCCCTTATTGTAGCCCCAGAATCCAAACCTCATAAAAGGACACATGCATTAAACATCAAGAGTCAATAGAATAACAATCACGAAACTGCCCAACCATTTTGGACAAGACTGTATTACAAATAAGACAAAAACACAAAAAAGATTGTTACGGAAAAAACCAAAAGAGTCGCCCAAAATGCACCAAAACCTTCCATTGAAAAAGACTGGAAGAATAGCAGTGGCAACATTTGTAGAGTCTACCACACGTAGAGTGTAAGTGGTTGTTATACAATGCGATACAATGAATTGTATAAATATTTCAATCGAACCATCTGTAAAGTTTTAAATATCGAATGTGGTAACAAATTCTAGGAACAAAAAAGAACAGTTGGAAATAAGTCATACGCCATTCAATATGGATAGGCAATCCGTAGTACTGCATACCTAGGAAACCAAGTTGTTAAATCTGACATAGTTATATGGAACAAACAAAGAGAAAGAAACACCCTTAGTAGAAGTTAGTGCCCCCATTGATGCCGGGTTAAATCGAGCTGAGAAAGAGAAAATAATGAAATAATAAGATCGTATGTACCACAAGAAAAGAAACTGGAATTTTGGGAAGATCTCCATTACTCAAGTAATTATAGGAGAAACTCAGGAAAATAAATTAAAAAAAAAATACCGAGAAAATATACCCAGAGAACCAAGTGCAAGAGCGATACAGACAATTGCCGTAAAAGCGCAAAAGATATGCAAATAATTGACCTTAAAATTCGAATCTTAAAAAGATCTCACAGTTAAAATGTCTAAGATAGCGGGTGAATGTCTAGTATCCAATAGGATACCCCGTGCCCAACTAAAACAATGATAAGAAAAGTGAAAATCCATTCTTGTATATGTATAATGTTAAACATTTAATATATGTAAAATTTGTATGGAATAAAGACTTACTTTTTATTGGTAAGAATTTTCACGAGTGTCGTTGCTGCAAAGGCATTGGTGAGTGAAGCGATTCCAAACAGGGTTTTTTCATCGGCTTTTTCCTTTGTTTCCAAATTTTTGTAGCCGAAACCTTTGCTCATAACAACTCGGCCATCTTTAACGACCGATAAAGCCATACCTTGTATATTCTTACATTTGCGTAGTTTTTCCACAAAAGTCTTGATTTTTTATTCAGGTGGATGTGGATTGAACATAGCATTTATGATCGGCCACAAGGCAAGAAAAACAAACATTAGAAACTGGATCAGCTTCAAGAAATCCACCATCTTTGAGAGAATGTTGTCCAGGTAAGAAGACACGGGGTTTCATCCATACGAACTTGGATGGAGCAAATATGTCGTGTCGGTCACGTGGGAGGCAACCGATGCATTGGTTTCTCGGTTAAAATAAAAACGCAAGTAAAATAGAACGACACGATGACGTGTTACAAAAGGTTCGCATGTAGTCAGCTGCTGTTGGATGAAATGTCAATGGCTTTATTTATTTTCTATAAGTGATGAACAAATGTTTTTTTTAGCTTTGAATTCGTTTAGACATTAAAGTATTAATCTTTCAAAAAAAAAAAAAAAAAACGAGCATGGGCGCCCGGCGTTGCCGGGGTGTTTGGATATGTATGTTGAGCAAAAAAAAAAAAAAGTGGTAGTAGGAAGGCAGGCTTGAACCCGTACCGCAAAGGAGGAAAAGGACGTTTATGCTGTTATGACTACCGTATGTAAAATTTCAAATATTTAGACCAGAAATTTCTGAGTAATTTAGAAGAGACCGCAGAGGTCAATTTTTTTTTAAATTTGACCCTTATTATGACCCCTTGAAATTTATTGTTTTGAGCTCAAATCAAATTATTAAGTTATATCCATGTCCAAGGAAACTATATCTAAAATTTTAAGTGTGTAGACCCAAAATTGTCGGAGGAGTTTGGTAAAGTTCTCCAAGGTCAAATCGTTGAATTTGATCCCTTAATCGCCAAATTTCTGGCCAAAAACCGATAACGTCGATTTTCCCAAATCTCAGTAACCTGTATATCAAATTTCGAGTCTGTAGACTAAAATTGACAGAGTTATTGCGTAGGAAAATGTACACAGACACACAGATACACAGACACGTTCACTTATATATATATATATATATATATATAGAGAGAGAGAGAGATAAATAGATAGATAGAAAAACAAAAATATATACGTATAGATAGATTGTCAACTGTTATCCCATTTGTTAATATATATTTGTTCACATCCAACGCCAACAAATAATTGACATAACCCGTACTCATAAGTAATCGTATTTTGTTTATTATATTCTGTTGGGAATTGTTTGGAGGGCTAATTTATGACCCGTATAATAAATAAAAAAACTCTTTTTTTCCTTGAGAATAATCATCTTTCTTTGGATAAAGCTAAATAAACGGGACAAAAAAGATACAATAACAAAATATACAATAAAAATATAATTAGTCGGTGTTCCAAAAAATAAAAAAACGGTCGTTTTGGATTTTTTTTTTTAAATATCAGTTAGTAGAAGTGAATTACCCTGGAAGCAGATTGTAGTTACTCCTGCTTTTTTTTTTATTTAAGCAATTAACGTTGTCCAACATTTTTCTAAAAAAGTTCCGTCGTCGAGGTTTTCTTTGTAAAGACTTACGCCGACTTTTTTCAGTCGCTCTTAAGTGTGCAAAAAACACTTATACAAATTAGAATATTTTCAACAATTCATCAATTTAAATCTTCTCATAATATTATTCATCATTTCAACTTATGGCCCATTAATCTCTATAACACTATCGTCGAGTGGCTATTGGCTTTAATAATTTGTAACTTGTTAGTAAAAAGAAAATCAATTAGAGTAATTGACCTCGATTTTTTTTTATCACACAAAGAATAACAACCTAGTTGATCCCATGATTTATAAAAAACAACTGATTACGCCTAATAGCAGTGGTAATCTTACATTATCTAAAACGATGAATCATAGCGAACAGCTAACCTCGATATCAAGAAAAACAACGGTTTTACCCTCACCGTTATCTTACATTCACAATGACCAGATTATTTCATCGAGAAAATCTGGAGGTTTATTAAGAACAACTGATCATCTTGAGCAACGGTGTTCATCTCGTCGTTATTAAAAACAATAAATCACAATAAACGCAGAAACTGATCTTGAGGTTCATTAAGAACAACGTATCAAACTTATCAGCGGCGTTCATCGCCACATTCTCTGGAGAGGAAAATCATACTAGTTATTTCATAAGCACAAAATATTTCTATTTGCCTCACTCAATTTAAACAGTCTCTATCTTACATTAGCGAACTTTGTCGATGTATGTTTTTATTTAATAACCTATATTATGAATAACATTTTCTTAACGCAATATTCGTATAAAAAGAAATACCTATATAATAAAGTAAACTCAAGTTTTCCTGACTACTTGCAGACATTGTATCTCTTTAAACACAAGCACAGTATAGGAATTCAAAATAATCACACATTATATAAATAATTGATGCATGATTTCGGAAATTATCAGTGCATTCTATTTGTTTTCAGAATTTCTTACAGTAATTCCAACATAGCTGACTCCTACAAAATTGTGGAAGTGACTTTTTTTTTCAAACCCAGAAATCTACAACCACCGTCTAATACTGGGACTTATTTTTCATAAGCTAATTTTCATAGCTAAAACCATTATTGTTCAACCTTTTAATTCCGCGCTATTATTTCATTATGTATACACTAACTAATTACGGGTCGCTCCCTTGAGAGACTACTTTTTATACCTTTAATGACATTTTGATTGGTTTTCTTGTTCTTGAATAATCGAATATAAATTACAAACAGTAAACAAACAACGTAAATAAAAACATGACCACTACTGCCCCTTTATTCAGTAATAACATTCATTACAACGCTGAAAATTTATGCACAAAACTTTTATTAAATTATTTTTTAAAATAAATTAATTTTAAATCTTCATATACATTGACTTGACTTTCGTTTTTTTGTTGCTATGAATATACAATAAGTATAAAATAACATTCGTTGGAAGTCACATACTGCAAACCATGTCAGTACGGACATATATTCACTTTTTTCTAAAATAGAATTAACGTTTCATTTATCGTTCGCTATAATATACTTGTTGTCTATTATAAATCGTTGTGCCATCAAAAATATACTTATTTCGGTCACAAATTTATCATTGGGGTCGTTTATGCGTATCACAAATAATAGAGATCCGAATATCGATCTCTGATGTACACCCGCATAAATATCCTGTTGTTTAGACGTGCGACCATCAAAGAAAAGTTGGCTATTTTTCTTGTGTAAAATCATCTGAGCATGTTAAATATTCGTCCATAAGTTTTCATGAGAATCTTTTCTTATCACAGCCTTTGGATATATATATAGCTTCCTTGCCTTATTCAGTTCATAGTATATGCGTTCAGAGATAACTGTCCAAATGATTTGCTTAAATCCGTACTTTTAGTTAAAAAGAACCTATAATCGATGTTGTATTTGAAAATGTCTAACAGAATCAGATATCATGATTGATGTGGATTATACGGGGCAACGAAAAATACACCTTTCTAATAATGTTGTTTGGAAGAAGTAAATGAATATTTGGTAGGGATTACATCGGCATACTTCCCTATCCAATTGATTTGTTGCAGAAGCAACAACCACTGAGTAATGGGATCAAAGCACTTTTCACTTCTGCACTCAACTGACCAACGATAATAAGCTTGGTAATGAAAGTAAATTCATTTTCTATTTTCAAACAAACGAACTGATTGGCGCTCAAACTAGAAAACTGGTTGGAGTAAGCAATTCGTAATATTAACTTACATTCAATTTTAATGGACGAAAACTTAGATAAATGGCGTCGACCATTTTACGTATTGGTTAGGATGTCTTCAATTTTAAAAACAATCGAAACAGAAAAGCATTAAAAAAATGCAACATCTGTTTAAATTGTATTCACAAACATTTTATTTCAGCGAGAATACGCGCGGGAAAATTTAAATATTCGCGCAAATCATTTGTCAGTATATTCGCTCGTTAAAAACTTAATTCGACATAAAATGGTTGGATAATAAAATGATTCAATAAAATGAAGCAATGATAAAAAAGAATCAAATAACGTTTAAATGTTTTGTTACTCGTTTTTTGCGTCAATATTTTATATTTTTTAATGTAATTTATTTGTTCTTGTTACTTCAATGTCATTAAATAACGAAAAAAGTGTGTTTATTTTGTTTATATTTTATACTATTTTTCATCCGTCCATTCTTCATGTCTATGTCATTATCGTAAAAATATATGACATATGTACTAATGTCTCACATTACAAACGAAATAAAATATTACACACACACACACACACACACACACACACACACACACACACACACACACACACAAACACATCTATAATATATAGCTGAACGTCTGTGTGTGTGTCTGGTCACGAATAGGCTCCTATATGGTTGACTATTATAGAAAACTGATCACATATAATGATAGAAGATGTATCGAGACACAGGAATGGGTATGTTTGATCTGGCATAATGATGATTCATTAAAATTGTGGGGCTTGCGTACGCGCCTGGTCCACAAAGTATGGAAATAAAAAATTAAAAAATTAAAAAAAAAAAAAAGTTTACAAGTGTTTTTGATATAGATGTACATAATAATACTTTGATAAGTATGTTTTAACTTAAATAGGGATGGTATAATAAAATTGTGGGGCTGGCATCCATAGAATGGAAATAGGCACAAACTTTAATAAAGACTTTTCATATCTGCGTAAGTATACTTTAATAATTATGTTTCAGTTTGAAGAAATATGGTATAATAAAATTATGGGGTGTTCGTTCGCGCCTGACCTCCATAGAATGGAAATATGTCACAAAGTTTAACAAGATTTTTTTAATATAGATCCACAGAATATTGTGATAAGTGTTTCAATGTGAACAGGTATGGTATAATAAATTATGGGGTTTATCTATTTTATTTTTACTTTCATCATATTTTGCTTTGGTTTTGATACCCCCAAATTCGAAGCTATCTCTTTACAACCCTTCCTTTTCATAACCTATCATACTTTCATAAATCAGAGTCCATTTTCTGTAGGCTGTTTTTGAACCCAGTCAATGACGGGTACTTTTGCTAGTATATATATATATAATTGAAAATTAAAAAAAAACGTTTACAAGTGTTTTTGATATAGATGTATTTAATAATACTTTGATAAGTATGTTTTAATTTTAATAGGGATGGTATAATAAAATTGTGGGGTCTGGCCTCCATAGAATGAAAATAGGCACAAACTTTAATAAAGACTTTTCATATCTATCTGCGCAATTATACTTTGATAATTATGTTTCAGTTTGGAGAAATATGGTATAATAAAATTATGTGGTGTTGACCTCCATAGAATGAAAATATGTCACAAAGTTTTACAAGGTTTTTTAATATAGATCCACAGAATATTGTGATAAGTGTTTCAGTGTGAACAGGTATGGTATAATAAATTATGGGGCTTATCTATTTTATTTTTAGTTTCATCATATTTTGCTTTGGTTTTGTTTCCCCCAAATTCAACCCAAATTTACAACCTATCAAACTTTCA
>NC_136485.1:7621660-7789160 GCF_053919585.1 Euprymna scolopes
AGAAAAATGTGATTACACATGAATGGATAGTCTGGTGGAAGATAAATAATCCAGTGACGGTAAAATCCAAATATATAACTTCAAGAAAGTTAAAAGAATTTCCAAAGAATTTAAAGCAAGCACCGAAGGATTACTGGAAGTCTGTGTTTTAGACTGAGGTTACATACACTCAAAAAGCCGAGGGGATCTTGAACGTAGTTGAAATCAATGAAAGCAAGCTAGAAATACCAGAACCAGTTATTACGGTTGTAATGACGAAACACACGCCGAATGCATTCAAGAATTACAAAACCTTGGCATGGACAACTTACTCAATTTCTGGCTAAAGCAACTGACATAGCCATCATAGTCCTTGCTCTCTCAGACTAGTAATGAAATGCCCAAAACCCTCATACTTAAAACAAATCAGAAACAAGGCCTTAGTAAATACAGAATCATCTGCTGTCAGACTATAAGCTCTTCACTGGATTTATTGTAGATGGCATTTATGACCACTTCTCTTTCAAAAACAAACAAACAAACAAACAAACAAAACGAGCAAGATGTAGAAGGCATTGTTTATGTACAAAGGACTAGATATTGATTGAAAAAAACAAACATTTATAAACCTATTTTAAAAAAACAGAGGGCCTATAAATGGTTGTATATATAAAGATGTGACAAACAAGCATACCATTAAGCCACACTAATCGAATAATAACAATTCCCAACGTCAAGCTCCGAAGAAGCGTCTTTCAAGCAGATAGTTTATCCCTTTAATCTTTGAATAAAATCCGGCGTGTCTATATTCTGAACCAAACTCTAACAAAAGCTCTTCATTTATAAACTCAAACTGTTTGCCAATTCAGACACTGACTGAAGACAACTCTTTCAGATCATACATACCTTCTCCAATAATATTGGAATGGGTTGGGATGAAGATCCAAACGTAAAACATACGACTTGGTGCAAATACTTACATCTAACACCTAGAAGAGCAGGAACAATAGATCAGAACGATTTCATTCAGCATACCAAGATAAGAGAAAAATTGGCAAAGAATATGTATTTGTCTATCAGAAGCTGATCGTCAACATTGTGCCCCATTTCGTTAGTACCGGACAATATCTGATTATTTCCCAGAATCCAAACCTCATAATGGTACATGAACATTAAGTATCAAGAGTCAATAAAATAACCCCATCACGGATATTTTGGACAATACCATATTTCAAATGAGACACAAGAAAAACGATACGCGACGCAATTGTAATATATATGGAACATAACTATTTTATTTTACTGTAGATACAATATATATTACAAAAGCTTTTTCAATTTAAAACTGGACAATAAGCTTTTCAAAGCTAACTAATCTACCCTAACTAGTTTTGAGGGAGGGGTGCTCCCCCTCCTCGTTAACGGAGAGACAAAAATTATGGTGCTCACATCATGACGGCCTGAACAGAGAGAGAGAGAGAGAGAGAGAGAGAGAGAGAGAGAGAGCGAAAGAAAGAGAGAAAGAGAGAGAGCTCTACGAAAGGGAATTATGGGAAGGCATTTCTTTGTATCTCTACGCACATGGTCAAATAACCACTCGGCAATGCTGCAGAGTGCGTTAGAAACAGTGACACGGAGAAATAGTGCCACACAAGGGAGATACAGAAAATTGCCCTTAAAGCACAAGAGAGATACAAAAAAAAAACTGACCTTAAAGTAACGGTTAAAATTTTAAAAAAGATCTTTCGGTAGGGATGTCTAAGATAGCGGGTGAATGTCTCGCATCTAATAGGATACCCCATCCCCAGCTAAAACAATGATAAGAAAACTGAAAAGCTATATTCTTGTATATGTATAATGTTAAACATTTAATATATGTAAAATTTGTATGATATAAAGACTTACTTTTTATTGGTAAGAATTTTCACGAGTGTCGTTGCTGCAAAGGCATTGGTGAGTGAAGCGATTCCAAACAGGGTTTTTTCATCGGCGTTTTCCTTTGTTTCCAAATTTTTGTAGCCGAAACCTTTACTCATGACAACTTGGTCATCTTTAACGACCGATAAAGCCATACCTTGTATATTCTTACATTTGCGTAGTTTTTCCACAAAAGCTCCGATTTTATATTCAGGTGGATGTGGATTGTGCTGAGTATCTACAACTGACCACAAAGCAAGAAAAACGAACATAGGAAACGAAATCAGCTTTAAGAAATCTGCCATATTGGCGAAAATGTTTTCCAGGGAAGAAGACACACGGTATTATGCGTATCAACTTAAATGGAGCAAATATGTCGTGTCGGTCACGTGGGAAACGACCGATACATTGGTTTCTCAGTTAAAATAAAAACGCAAGTAAAATAGAACGACACAATGACATGTTACAAAAGGTTCGCTTGTAGTCAGCTGCTGTTGGAGGAAATGTCAATAGTTTTATTTATTTTCTATCTATCCACTGTTATAATTTAATTTTCAATATTTCATTTTCTTCAAGCGCTGTACTAAAAGGTCACTAAATCTTTCCCTTAGTGTTCTTTATTATTATTATTATTATTATTATTATTATTATTATTATTATTATTATTATTATTATTATTATTATTATTAGTAGTGGTGGTGGTAGTGGTGGTGATAGTAGTGGTAGTATCATCTATTATAATATGGCATTAAGAATTAGTAACAAAATAGAGTACAGTATATACTACACATGTATATAATCAAATAACATTATAAATAACACCGTAAGACGGGACAAATACCGTAATCAGGGGACGAAAAACATCGTAATCTGAAAAAAACGTATCCTAGGGCAACCTTATCCCGGGGTTTTACAGCATAATGATAAATACGAAATCTGCATAAATTAAAATTAAGCAAATTTTACGACCGAGCAACGCCGGACGTACTGCTAGTTCATTTATACTATGAAAACTATACTCTTATGTAAACGCGCGCTACATCTCGAAAGAGTACACGTCATTATCCCTCGACGTTCAATGTTTTGGAGGGTGAAAACTGTATTTGGAGGATAAATATATAATGTGTATAAAAAATACTTATATAATAAAGAAAACTAGTTTTCCGATCTGCTTGCACACATTATAGCTCTTTAAACACAAGCGCAATATACCAATCCAAAATCATCACATATCACATGCAAATAATTGATGCGTGTTTTCGGAAATTATCAGTGTTTTCCATGTTATTTCATAATTTCCTACGATAATTCCGACATAGTTGACGCTTATTAAATTGTGTTGGTTCACATACAAAAATCTACTCCTACTACCTAATACTTGGATTTATTCTAAGGATAATTTTCCTGGCTAAAATCATTATTGTTTAACCTTTTAATTTCGCGTAATGCTCTTTTACACATTATACCTTCACTAAGTAAATATATTCGCTTCCTTGAAAGTTTTTCCTTTTATGATATTTTGATTGGTTGACTAAAATACTATTATAGAATAATCGAATATTATTTACAAACATTACTGCAACTTAATTAAAAATGATACCCCCACCTTTTTATGTAGTAAGAGCATTCATTACAACGCTCCAAATTTATATATAACACTTTTATTAACGAACAATTTTAAAAATAAATCAATATATTATACATATATATACTCACAGGGCGCACGGCATTTTTCGGTCAGAAAAATCACTTAAATATGATAGTTTAATTAATGCAGATTTCCCAATATATTTAATATTTGATTTAAAAAAAAAAAAGATTCATGCGCCATCACCGAGAATCGAAACGATTTGTTTTTGCCTTTGTCGTTAATGACTGAGCTATGAATCTATGTTTGCGGTAAGGCTAAAAATTAAAATATTAACCAATAGCTAGTACGTTATGCATGCATATACGTAATGCCGGCATTCGAACTTCACTCGGCATTAAAAAAATATATTTACGCTTTTGTACCGATTTTTCCCGGCTAAAAACCAAATATAAAGTTTCGCATGGATTCAAATACCTTACATACGAAGTTTTATGTTTGCAGACCAAAAACTCTAGGATATGTTAAACAAAAATATATGCGTATACATAAATGTATATAGAAAGAGTTTTGTGTTTACGATAAACTTTGTACGCAAATATTACGCAAGTATAAATCATGTAGAATATCTGCGTGAATATAATTACACGTAATAGTTAACTAAAGATAGTCATGCTTTAAGAAAACCGATAAAACTAATAGGGAATTAATTAAAATGAATGTTTAAAGAATATGCAAATAAGCTAGATCTTTTCGTAGTGATTGCAATTCCACAACCCATATATAAGAAGGATGTATTTTCTTTTTAAATAAATAGAAAAGAGGGTAGTCTTTTTCTGTTGTTCTCGGCCTTCGGGCCGGGATCGGGGTGTAGTATCTGTTCTGCAGATGCTGCACATGGGTTGATTGGTTAATGTAGGGGAGACCCTTCATACTGAGACAATTACTATTATTTGGATACTGCCAGAGTTCCCCCTTTTTACCCGTGTTTTAGGGGAGCTGGTTTAACCCCACATTACAAACGACCTTGTGTCAAATTTGCAAATAAATACAATAAATAGAAAAGAGGAGGTTTAATATGAATATCAACACGCACAAACTCCCCCCAAATTTGTAAGAATATAAATAATATATATGTAAAAATATATCTGTAATGATATATATGTAATAATATATATGTAAAAGTATATATGTAATAATATATATGCAATAACATATACGTAAAAAATATATATGTAATAATATATATGTAAATATATATATGTAATAATATATATGCAATAATATATATGCAATAATATATATGTAAAATATATATGTAAAAATATATATATAATAATATATATATAAAAATATATATGTAATAATATATATGTAGTAATATATATGTAAAAATATATATGCAATAATATATATATGTAAAAATATATATGTAATAATATATATGTGATAATATATATGTAAAAAATATATATTTAATAATAAATATGTAAACATATATATGCAATAATATATATGTAATAATATATATGTAAAAATATATATGTAAAAATATATATGTAATAATATATATGCAATAATATATATGTAAAAATATATATGTAATAATATATACTCAAATCTTTACAAAATTTACTTTCTTATAACAAAGCTACGGGCGCCTACCCACTGAACTACACAGTCACCATCTTCGACAAATGAACTGTGCCAAACGACATCATGGCAAGTAAGAAAAAACTATTGTTTTTAAAAACTTTCTGATGAGGACTTTGTTATAAACCAAAAAATTTGAAACTTTAAATGGATGAATATTTGTTTATTTAAAACTAAAAAAAATGGCACATGGTCGTTCTTTATAACCTCATGTTTCGAATTTCATCTCCGTGTTTCTAAAAAGTGGATTACTTCCGATTTCTACACATTTGCACATGAACGGGCGCCTACCCACGTGACTGGGCAATACACAATCACCATTTTCAACAAATAAAACGTACCAAACGTCACCATGGCAAGTAAGAAAAAATGTATTGTTTTTTAAAAAAAATCCTGATGAGGGCTTTGTTATAAGCTGAAAATTTTTAACTTTAAATGGATGAATATTTGTTTATTTAAAAAAAATAAAAATGTTCACGTGGTCTTTCTAACCATGTTTTAAATCAATTATGTTTTTTTTTTCTGCCGTAATTTTCTATTTTTATTTGATTCACAATCAAGTGAACCAATTAGCATCCAAACTAGAAAACTGAAATTAACTTAATTCAATTTCAACAGAAGAAAAACTCAAATAATGGCGTTGAAAATTTATATTTGTTCGGGGTTATATCAATCTAAAAATAAATAAATAATAAATAAATAAAAAACGAAAAAGAAACGTATTTGAAAAAAAAAAAGGAAAGATAAACGATGCAACATCTGTTTAAATTGTATTCACAAACATTTTATTTCAGTGAAAATACGTGCTGGAAAAGTTAAGCAGTTGCGGAGATCATTTAAGTCAGTATATTTGCTTGTTAAAAACTTAATTCGGCATAAAAAGGTTTGATAACACTCGATAAAATGTAGAAAGGAATAAAAAAAGTATCGAATAACGTTTCAATGTTTTGTTAATCGTTTTTGTTTCACTATGTTGCGTGTGTGTGTTTCTTTTAAATTGGATTTGTCTGTTCTCTTTACGTCAATGTCATGAAAAACTAATGAAAAAATGTTTATTTTGTTTAGATCAATTTTTACACTACCTTTTTTTTTTATCTATCCGCATCCTCATTCATGTCCTTGTCATTAACATAAGAACTTTGCCGTTTTAAAAACAAATAAAATCACTTTATATTAGTATATTTTCCCGTTCAGAAGTTTTTTTCTTTTTGATTTCGTACTTTAATACACATACATTACTTTCTATGCTTGTCACTGCCCCCATCTAAATGCTCTCGATGTTAACATTTTGTGCTATGTTTTAGTCCGAATCAGCTCAGTGGTAGAGTTTCAGACGTAAGACTGGGATCCTGGTTTTTAATCTTGCTAGGTTTATCCACGCTGATGAGTCATAAACACAAAAACATGTATCGAGGGAATAATTAAATTTATAATATATTTCAAACGTAAAACATCTTATTTTCTATTCTGCCCAAAATAAATAAGAGAGGATTGCAAATTACTTTGTTATGATGACTGAACTTATGTATTGATGACCTGAAAGTTTAATCTCTCCGTTGCAGATATTGTCGGTGTGAAACTCTAAGAAAGCAACCCTTGTCATGGACGTACGTCCGGAACAAATCATTGAATTACTGTCAACCGTGCATTGAGAATGGTGAAGACTATATCTATATATCTAAAAAAGTGAAATTGTCTGTGTGTGTGTGTGTGTCTGTCTGTGTGTGTACATTTCCCTACCAAACTACTCTGTCAATTTTCAGTCTACGGACTCGAGATTTGACATAAAGGGTATTGAGATTTGGGAAAATCTTAATCGGTTTCCACCAAGAAATTTGGCTGTCAAGAGGTCAAAGTTCAACGATTTGACATTTGAAAACTCTACCAAACACCCCCACCAATTTTGGGTTTAAACACTTGAAATTTTAGACATGTATAAAACCTTTTAATTTGATTTAAGCCACAAAACAATCACTGTTAAGGGGTCAAAATTGGGACCAAAGTTTAAAAAATTGACCTCTGCGGTCTCTACTAAAATACTCAGTAAAGTTTTCGTCTAAACCTTTGAAATTTTACATAAAGTGTATTCAGACATGGGACAAGCTTTATAATCGGTTTTTGGCCGAAAATTTGGCTGCTAAGAGGTGAAAGTTCCAAAGATTTAACCTTTGCGATCTTTAGCAAACTATTCAGCCAATTTTGTGTTAAAACATTTGAAATTTTACATGAAGGGTATTCAGACATGCGGCAAGCTTTTTAATCAGTTATTGGGCGAAAATTTGGCAGCCAAGAAGTCAAAGTTAAAAGAGTTGACTTTGCAGACTCTACCAAACTCCTCCGCCAATTTTAGGTCTAAAAACTTGAAATTTTAGATGCAGGTTACCTAGATATGAATCAAACTTAGCTTGGCGACCTCACGCACAGATATTTGTATGTTACCTAGCGTGTTGTGTGTTGTAGGAGAAAATACTGGGAATTGATGGCCTTCGTCGCATAGGGTAGAATTTGCTGCAAAGTTATTTACAAATAGTTTGGCCTTGTCGGATGCTGACGAGATGATCTCTGATCCATTGATAATGGTTAGGATAGAACGCACGCTTCTGTTCAGGATCCTATTTGCTATTTGCCAGAACTGGTGGGAACCAAGCCGCTGCTCATCTACTTTGGATTTAACGGATTGAGCATATAGCTCTCTTGCATTTTTTATTACTCTTTTACAGTGGTTGCTGGCAGTCCTGAAAGCAGCTTTAGTCTCAGTGCATCTATTACGTTGGTAGTTATGGAAAAAGTGATTTCTGTGCACGATGGTAGCAGCGCATTCAGGGGAGAACCATGGCTGGCTGTTATGTTTTTGTTGGAATTTTTTGGATGGTATGAATTGGTCTATGCCTACAAGTAAGCATTCGGTCAGGTCGGATACTATAGAGGACACATCCTATTTAAACATTGAATTGAGATGTAGATCAGATATGAATGTACGGAAGCTATCATAGTCCGCCATAGAGTATCGGTATACAGTACGCTGGAGAGGTACGTCTGTAGATTTATTATATTTCATTTTTATCTTAACTGATACGACGCAGTGGTCGGAGGATACCAGAGGAGATAGAACGGCACATGAGAATAGTTCAGGGGAAGTTGAGAGAAAAAGGTCTAGAAGGCTTGCGTACTGACCGGTAGTATCGGGCACACGGGTGGGGCCGCGAACAATCTGAGTAAGGTCATAAGCAATGCCAAAATCATGACAGAACTTCCCCTCATCATCAGTCTTGTTCGAGTGGGTCAGCCATTCCACATTATGGACATTGAAGTCACCCCAAATGTGAATGTTAGCCGAAGGATGAGCAGACAGGATGTGGTCAATTTTCTCCGATATACTCTTAAAGATAGTAACTCCGCTGTTGTGGGGGCGATAGAGGGCAAATATAAATGCAGTGGTGTAAGCAAGTGCAGCCCTGAAGCACATATAAGGTAAAGTAGGGTCTTCTCTGGAGATATCCCTGCTACACAGGAAGCCATCTTTAACGTAGGCACATATTCCATGCCCATGGCGATCTTGGGGGTCAGATTTAGATGTTAAGTTAGAGTATCCTTTAATTATGAACTTATCTAGGGAGGTAGTCGGCCCTATTCCAGTTTCGCTTAGAAAGAATATGTCTGGTTTCGTCTCCTGTAATTGGGTTTCAACCTCCGGAAGATTGCGACGTAGACCCCTGACGTTGGAGAAGAAGACATGGTAGTAGGGGTCTACGTTGGAGGATGGGGTTCTAGGTTTATTCGTGTTTTTTTTTTTTTTTGCTTTTTGAGATATTTCATGTTGAGGATTTTGGGATTTGTGGAACAGGTCAGCATACCTGGTTAGAGCAGTATAGAGAGGGAAAGTAAGAGAGAAAAGACGGGAAGATTAAAAAAAATGTTTACATATTAAAAGAGTGTATTTCTCAATTAAAATATTCCTCATAATCTTTAACAAAACAAACAAAAAATTAAAATCTATACAAAATTGTTTTTCTCGTAATAAACTCGCACCACGATTTAATTACTTTGCCCATTTGGCGGGTAAAATTAATGCCTCAGTTGTGTGCTGCTGTTATAGTCTCCTGACGAAGATTGAAATAAATATGGTATTATCCAAAATACAATGTCTGGAATTCTCATTCAATTTCTGATCAAAATCCATTATATAATTTTGATTTTAAAAAATTATCTAAAGAAAAAGTTGAAATTTAAGGAATCTTGTTTAACTGGTGGCTTCACGGTTATGGAGAAAATTTCATGAAAATCTTAAATATTTCAATTTTCAACGGACTTGTACTCGAGTGCCCCCCTCCCAAGCATTTTTCCACTTTATTTTTTAAAACTTTTTCCGCCGATTATCATAGATTACGGTCTTTACTATCATATCAGCAGAAAAAAAAAAAAAAAAAAAAATCATGACCTTAAGTAGGGGGTTCAGTTTCTCGTTATAACTTTCGAATTATTTTCTCCCTGACTTACTGTACAACTCTTTACCGCCAATAACAATTTAACTGTACATAGATGATCGCATTGTCGCTTCTATAATGTTCAAGCAATTCCATTCTGGGTCCCCTGAAGAAGTAGCCATACGTTGAGTCGTTATAACTGAAACGTAAGGAAAACAAATGAAACATTATAACAAGAAAGTGAACCCTCATCTTAAAAATCTTAAAAAATCATTAAATTTATTTTTTATCAAAACATTTTTTCTGCTAATATGGTAGTTAAGTCTGTAATCTATGATAATCGTCGAAAAATTGTAAAAATTAAAAAAAAAAATACAAAACAAAAACAAAAACTAAAAAACAAAACGCATTTTAGGTGGGGGGGGGGCACTATCGTACAACTTTCAAATATAGAAAATTTTCCTGTATCTGCTAAAACTACTTTAAATAAAATTGAAGCAAAGGGGGAATATTATGAATTAAAAAAAAAAATGAAAATGCCTTTCATGCATCTAATTGTGTTTGTCTTTCCGTTTTTTCTAGCAATACCTTTTTTTTTTTTTTAAGAAACTAAAAAACACCAATGATCAAAAATATGCGACCAACGTGTACCTATTTACAATGCCTCCCCACGGGACAGAGTTAGACATTAAGGGTCGTTTTTTAACGTGGAGAAAAGGTACAAAAATAAAAAAATTGTCTCAGTCGTGAAGGACTGCTCCTTCACCGAAAGAGAACAAGAAATGGAAGTGCAGCATCTGAAGAACAGATACTACACTTTGATCTTGACCAAAAGGCCAAGTATGCATCATTGCAATTTTAAGTAAAGGGAGGTTACTCTAAGAGGTAAACTAGAGTTACTTCCCTTGCACCAGTTTTTCTTTGCATGCTGTTACAGCGAAATATATTTAACAACAACAACAACAATAATAATAATAATAATAATAATAATAATAATAATAATAATAATAATAATAATAATAATAATAATGTGGACATTATTATTAACGATATAACTTCTTTAAAAGGAAATATATTTAAAAAAACCCAATTAATTTTGCTGTAACCACTCGTTTGTGAACTATTTGCATGAAAAATAAATATTCTCTAGAATATCGGATCTGATAAAACGCCATTTTTGTTTACGTTAGTAAATGAAGAAACAAAAATAGCTATTTCCATCAGAACATACAAGCAAATAGTACTAACACAAACTAGAGCAAGTATTGGGAAAATAAAATAAAATGCCTCCCAAACAGAACAATAATAAATAAATAAAAAACAACAAAATAAATAAAAAAGCATAAAAGCAAAAATAAAAAATACAAACACAAAAACAAAAAATTCTCTACAGTGCAATGTAGACTACAATTTATTGTAGACTAAGTCACCGCGGGGAGTAATGCGAAGTTTCCTCCCGGTGCGGCGGTGCATAGTAGTGGGCTCCCGACTAAGTAATCGATCGATTTGACTGACCATTTTCAGTTCGGCTGACTTTTATTTTCTCCTTTGTTTTGTTACAATCACACACACACACACACACACACACACACACACACACACACACACACACACACACACACACACACATTGTGAATAAAAACTAGCACTATAAAAGTGGTGGGCGAATGTTTGTTTAAAATAGGCATACATAGACAGTCGGCAGTTCTACCCATCGACCCATCGGGGAGCGCCGCTCCTATGAGACAATGGGTAGAACTGCCGACTATCTATGCGATGGTTGTAGGTTCAATAGACGCACTACTAAAACAAGCCTTGGTTCCACTAATAATTGACGGAAGATGGAAAAGTGAGGCGCAACAACACTACCCAGACCTCCATTAGAAGAGCACGGGCAGTACTGGATCCTAAGGAGGTTTAGTGTCAATTAAAGTATAGAGAAAAACATTGGAAAAACAATGGTAAATAACCGGTGTAAGAATGGACATTGTGGAATCTTGTTCAGATTCCAGGGAAAACAACATATTTTGCACCGGATTTTTTTTTGCAATTTTGGTAATAACTGGTTGTGAGCATACGAGCCCCTCATGCAAACATGGATAATTGGAGATGTACTAAATAAGTATCAAATAGCAAACAAAAATATCGACTTTATGAAGAAAAATATGGAAATTGAAGACTGAAATTGACAGCTGAAATACAGAAATAAAATTACCGAAATACATTTTCAATGGAGACTACTTACCACAACCATAATGCAACTCAACAACATACTCAAGGGACTAAAATTTTACGTGCACAAAGACCATAGAGAATTATTGTGAGTTCAACTCCAGGAACCCAATATGTTTTTGATAGTGAGCAATCACCGGTGATAAGTTGTGCGAGAACTGTGAGCAAGAAATAACCGTTTGTTGTATAAAATGTTACTTATTGAATGTAATGCATCAATTTATAGATAAAAAAATGTCGCCTGAAGGATAAGGACAATTTGAAGCTAGCGATAAACATCCACTTAGTAATTGCTACTAGATTTTTTGAATCTAAATACCTTTTTTTTTTTTTACACAGTGATCACCACTTATCAAGGCCCGGAAGCCACTCAGGGATAAGGGTTTGCTTTTTATTTATTTACTATAATATTTGTGAACAAATGTCTCAGTATATGAGGATTGTTTATTACACGGATTAATTGTAAAATACTTTCCATGATGTGATATTTAGATGTCTATTTTTGCAACGATTCGCAGCATCCGTTTTATTTGCATATGCATTCCAAAGACATTTGGAGAAACGCCATCTTTGATAAGGTTTTACTTAATTTTTTGAGGGGCGAGGTTTTTATTATTTTTCTTACTATCACTTCCAATTCCTCCTTTTTATTTTATTGTGACAAAAAACTCCCGCCCGCCCTGAACAGGATCATTGGATTGCAACAAAATTAAAATTGCCCCAGTCCAAAAGGATTTCTGCCTTCTTTGTTAGTAAATTGTGATGGCAGAATTTTTTTTTTTTTTTTTCATTTTTTTTCTGTTTAAAATGAAAGACGAAATTCATTACTTTCACATTTTAGAGCTTTTTAAATGGGCATATTTTTCTCAATTCTGAACTTAGCAATCACTTGACAAAAACAAACAAGCTTCTCTATATCCCGTTCCCTATCTCAGATGGTTACATTTCCGACACGTTTCCCAGACCAGCAAGATCAACATGCCTCACTTCTAGATCTCTTTCTGACAACGATGACTGTACAACAACGATGACTGTACAACAAATGCCCACAGCCCACTCAGGAATGCTGATCACGCTGTGATAATGGTAGCAATCAGCCTAAATTCTCGCTCTAAACCTGAAGACTCACTACTCAAAACAACGAGGTATTACAAAAAGGCTGATTGGGAAGCCATCAGGGAGCTCATCAGAGATGCCCCATGCCAAACTATCTTTACTCTTCCAGCCGAACAGTGTGCAAATGAGACCACTGAATGGCTCAAAACTGCTATTGAAGCACATGTTCCCGCACGGAAATTCTATAGCAAGCCCACTCCCCCCAATGGTTTACTTCTGCTTGTGCAGCTGCCATATGTCAAAGGCAGCATGCGTTCTGCAGATTCAACCGACATAAGTCCAGTTCAAATAAATTGAAGTTTATAAAAGCTAGAAATAATTGTAAGAGAGTGATAGAGACAGCTAAGACAGATTACTCTGAAACCACCAGAAAACACATCGAAGCACAGAAATTAGGAACCCGGGATTTTTGGAAAATCTACAACAGCGTAGTAAATAATGGACAGTCAACTATTCCCCCCACTATCAAACAATCATGAGGTTGCTTGCACGGCAACTGACAAAGCTAATCTGCTTGCCAGTCGGTTTGCCTCAAACTCCACACTGAACCCGGTACACCACTCTCTCCCTGATTTTCCTCTGCAAACAGACGCCACACTAGACGACTTGAAAATCACCCCTTCTCAGGTGCATGCTATTATAAAAAACCTAGACACCTCAAAAGCATGTGAACCAGATCTCATCCCGGCTGTGCTATTAAAAAAATGCTCCAGTTCTGTCCAAACTTTATAATAAATGCCTTAACGAATCTTGCTTTCCCGACTGCTGGAAAACCGCTTCTGTGGTACCAGTCTTCAAGAATTCTGGTGAAAGAACTGCCCCACTAAATTATCGCCCCATTAGCCTCCTCCCGCTTTTCGCCAAAATATTTGAGTCCTTAGTTAATCAAGCCCTAGTCCAGCACCTAACAGCTGCTAAACTCCTGACTGACAAACACTATGGATTCAGGCAAGCCCGTTCAACAGCAGATATCTTAACTGTAGTTTCTGAACGTATATACGGTTCATTGGACAAAACAGGAGAGGGTAGAGCGGTAGCCCTTGACATATCTAAGGCTTTTGACAGAGTATGGCGCGATGGTCTTCTAAGGAAAATTAGATCATATGGAATCACTGGAAGAATTCATAATGTAATTAAATCCTTCTTAAGTAAGAGAAAAATCCAAGTTGTCCTCGACGGTCGTACTTCTAAACAATATGACATAAATGCGGGAGTACCTTAGGGGTCTATCTTTGGACCTCTATTATTCCTGATAGTCATAAATGACCTCCCTGATAAAATCGTTTCGGAGATGGGTATATTTGCCGATGACACCACTCTCTATAACAGATATGAGGGGAAAACAAATAAATACATATCCAAGGAAATGGCAGAAACACTAGAGGATGATCTCCAATCTGTAGTGGAATGGTGACAAAAATGGATGGTCACATTCAATGTTGCTAAATCTAAGCTTGTTTCGTTCAATAACTACAAGAAACCTTCTTTACCACCAATAGCAATGGCCAAGAACACATCGCCTGAAAGTACTTCTTTTAAACTCCCTGGCCTAACGTTTACAGGGAATATGAACTGGAATAGATACATTGAGAGCATTGCCAAGGCTGCTGCAAGGAAGGCTGGCTCCCTCTATCGTGCTAGAAAACTACTCACGCCTGACAGTATCCTATACCTCTATAAAGCCATCATTCGCCCATGTATGGAGTACTGTTGTCATATCTGGGCTGGTGCATCTGCTGCTTGTCTCTCGCTCCTGGACAGGGTTCAAAAGAGAGTCGCCAACCTGATAGGTCCTGAACTGTCATCTAGGCTTCAGCCTCTGTCCCATCGACGAGATATTGTGTCCCTCTGCCTGTTCTACAAATACTTTAATGTTAAATGCTCTGACGAACTGCAAACACTTGTACCTCCTCGAGGTAACTGCCCCCAACAAACCCGACAAGCTACTAAGTCTCATCCCTTTACAGTAGAGATCTCTAGGTGTAAGAAAGCCTTTTACTCCAATAGTTTCTTCCCCAGAACTGCAGGTCTTTGGAACTCCCTTCCGGGATTCTGCTTTCCCAACTGTACTGATATGCAAAAGTTCAAGTGTAATGTGAACAAACATCTTTCTACTCATCTCCTTTCATAATGCCCCTGCTAATTAAGTCCCTGATTGTAGCTCCCCTGCTTCAAAGTGGCACTGTGCCTTGTTTGGGGTGAAAATTGAAAAAAAAAAATTACGAACAGAACTTTTTTGCTTTTGATTTTTACACTAATCAAAACATAATCCAAAATTAACTTTTAGTTTCAGTTTGCAAAGTCGGTTTAGTTCGTATCATACAGAAGCAACGAAACGAAACGAAACGAAACAACAACAACAACAACAACAACAACTTATCCACACGCTGATCCATAATCCACACACAGTAACCCTGCACTCTAAAACCTAAAATATTTGATAAATATTTTTTAGAATTAAATTAATCTTTTATAATCAATCCCGAACAACGCCGGGACACGAATCCTGCTAATAGTATATATTTGAGTTGGCCCTTTAAATAAACTCAATTATTATGAACGCATACAAAAAGAAAAGAAGTTTTTTGAAGATTTAAAACAAATATCATTTCAATATTATAAGCATACAGCAGTTCATCGACTTAATCAAGTGTAGCCCAACATCACTTGTGTCCGGCGACTAGGTGCAAAAAACAAACTACTAAAAATTTACACAAAGATAATTTTTTTTATTTCCCATTCAAAACATACACTTTTTTGGCCTATCATGTTCATGATGTATGATATGTTTACATATTTTCTTATTAAGGCCATCCTCACTAAATACATTGAACAATAATCCCGTAAATAAACTGTGTTGAATTATGAGTATGACCTTACTAAAAAAAAGATATAAATTCACCAAATGCTTTGTGAATATTTAAAAAAATTTTGCTGACAAGGTTTAAGAAAATTTTTTTTTTTGTAAATTTGTAAAAGTTTGTTCATTCAAGCTGGTTCATATAATATAAAAATATTCATAGACTTAGTACACTATAAGGCTGCTCAAAAAACTGTGTTGTTATATATATATATATATATATATATATATATATATATATATATATATATATATATATATATATATAATGATCGTATGGTTGTAGTTTCTTAAAAGGAAATCCACTGATGCACCGATGTTTATCAAAACGTGCTCAATGAAAAGTAAAGCATGATTACAGTAAATTTATTTTTATGAAAATTTTTGGCTACATATATGCATACATGTTTCTGCTGCAGCTCATTTAGAAAAATAGCATCTGAAAGTGTAAACTTTTAAAACCAAATTTAAACCAGTTCTTTTTTTTAAGACGCTGCTTCTCTAAAAGAGTAGCGGCAGAAAGATGTATGCACATTAGGTCGATTTTGGAACTCCGGTGATGCAATGGTGATGATAGCTGGGGTTTGACATAGAAAAGACCCACACGAAATATTTTTTTCAAAATCGTTATCTTTGCTTGAGGAAATGACTTTAAAATTTGAAAAATTGAATCTATTTAAAGTTTGTCGGTGGATTGTCAAGAACATCCCGACATCAAAACAATCCGTACTGAAAATGAAATCGTTATTTAGAATGTTTTAAACTACATTTTTAAATAAAATGAGTGAAGACAATGAATTAATAAAATAAATATTAACTGTAAAGGCAAAATTATGTTTTTTTTTTTAAAAATAATATCGACCAAAGTTCGTGTTTTCATTTTTTGGGTGGGAACATTTTAGTTTCACCGTCGTAAACACACGCTCGTTATTGCTATTGAAAATTAAGGTTTGTTTGTTATTTAATTTAAAAACATTACGATTGTTAGGCTTAATTATTTCAAAAGTAAAATGAAAACGACTTGTTTAAAATATATATTATTATATTTCAAGCGTCTGCAGTGAATTTAAACATATTTTTTAATCTTTTTTTAAAATTTGTTTTTCTATTAGGTTGGTACAAAAACAATGTCATTTTTTGACGTTCAAACGAACGGTAAAAACATTTTTGCATCAACCTAATATTTCACATCAAATTCTGTTTGAAATTTTTATTAAAATATGGTAATATTCCAGTTTTATATATAAAAAAGCCATAAATTTTATTCTTCACATTCTTTACGAAACATAACCACGTAAATTTTCAAGTTTTTCTACTTCAAAGATGCTTTGCAGAAAATTAGTGTCAAATTTTTATTTCTTTTACTTTTAGGGAGTATTTGTTTTTAAGCAGTATTTTTCTTCTAAAATTATAGTTTTAAACTCAGATAACCCACAAAGGTTAATACAAATAAATAAGGAAACTGCTTTAAAGGTTTTTTGGTACTTGTGCATCTATGTTATTGTGCTAAAATAACTTTATTATTTAGAAAGCCATTCTTAACATGGGGAGGATTGGAGGGTGTGTTGTAACTATTCTGTACTTTCACCTAACAATTTAATAAATAAAAATATCGTAAAATTAAATTTAACTTGAAAATACTATTAAAATACCATGGTAACATAGATGCACAAGCACTGTTTTTTCAAACTTTATACACTAAACACTAGTTTAAAATGGGACAGTTACAGCAAGAATAAATCTCTTTATGGATAAATTCATGTTATCGAAGGAGGAGCTAAAAATCTGCTAAAAATGTCTAAACTAAACACTACTATTTGATTTGATCTGGTCCTCTCTCTTCAATACATTTAATTCAACTCTACAAAGTTTTTCATTATTTCTTATAACTAGCACTTATTTTTTTACATATGAAACTGGAAAATAGCCTAAAACAGTTATAATCCATTTATTTATTTTACTTTTCAGATTAGAATGTCAGTAAAAGCAGAACGTTCAGTTTTAACCCATGGTTCACAAAATTTGCTGGTCCACCTTGTTTGGATGAAACAGCACCCCCAACTTCATGACAAGTTTAGTTATTTCTTCGAAAACAGTTATCCCCACTTAAAAAATAATGAGATTTCTAAGGAATTAATTAGTATTTGGCAAGCAGTTAATCCACAATTGCCCTTGTTAAGGGAACATTTTATAGAACAGAAGATCAATATATTTTGCTATAAGAGGGCCAAACAGATTGACAGGAAATCTCTTGCAGCAATCAAAGTGAAAAGAATGAAGAAACTGCTAGACAGACTGTTTGATATCTTCTTGTAGGTATAAACTTCTGTCTTGAGATGTGATGACTTTGCAGTAAAGTGCAAGACAGAAAATTGTCAAAAAGGCACATAATCTGCACTTGTCCTTCTAACAAGGAGGTGAAATTAATTCTATAGATTCACCTGCAATTATGTTCCTTTTTTGTGTGGAAATTAAAATAATATATTGGTATTTATTATATATTCTGGCTCTATTATTAAACATGCAACATTTTGCTAACATTAGCCACAAGGTTAATGTGTTTATGGACCAGAGGTGTCTATCCTCAAACACTATGATAAATTAAACATTCTGGTCAAAATTTCATCCAAGTGTATGCAGTTAGTTGGTTTGAGATCAAAACCGACAATATTTTTTTTAACTAACAACAATATATTTTAATATGATTCAGAGAACAAAACAACAGTTAACTGAAATCCAAATTACTGTTTTAAACAGTTTAAAATATAGTACTTTTGCACTACTTCCGGAAAATATAATATTGATGATAAACTCAGATGATTGGATGTGAGAGAAGAGGGCATTTAAACAATTTTGTCCATTAGGTAAATAAATATTTATTCATTAAATTTTATTAGTTTTTCCAATTTACCCAAAACAATAGTCAGTTTTATTCATATTACATCACAAAAATATAAAAAAATAAGTGTTTTCAAATAATTGTTTTTTTGTGTTGTTTTTTCCAACAATAATAAAAAAAAAGACTGAAAAAAATTACTACTATCAATTTTGCAGCTAAACAATTTGATTGATTTTTCTCAAAAAGTTGTATATGGGCAGGAAGCAAGACATAGACATATTATTACAAAGTCACTGTGCCACCAAATTAGATCTTCATTTTCCTTGAAAGGAAATTATGCAGAACAAGTTAGTTCTATTATAACAGTTTATATTATTGCATTTAATAAAAATTAAAATACATGGTTCTGTAACTTGTATCAAGTTGTTATATTGTGTAATACATCTTCACATATCTTTTGTAATTGTGAAATTAAAAAAAAATTAGTTGCTAATTAGCCGTTTTTTGCAATTTTTGTTTAATCTATGCGGTAAAAGTTGAGATATTTTGCTAGTTGTGATTCATAATTAAAATTATAACTCATGCATTTATTTTTCCTTCAATGTATTTCATATAAATATATCAATTTTAATTGAATTTTTAAAAATAAAAATAGTGAAATTTCAAAGTCAGTGTTGTGTAAAATTCTATGAAAATGAAAGATTTCTCAGCACGAAAAAAGAGAGAAGCAGAATCTACGGGCGACGTCGTAAGCGAAAAATTATCAGCCGTAGCACGGCAAAAAGCGTCACTTGTGTTAACTCTCTCTATATAAACCTAATAAGATGGTGTGGGAGCGACATTCCCACTATGATTAGATGTCGACAACGAAAAAGTTGTTATGGTAACCAACAGCCAATCAGAAGAAACCGTCTCTCACGTCCCATTACTTATTCTGAAGACTTTTGAACGCTAGTAATTTCATTATAAATTTTGTTTAAAGGAAAGAAAATTGAAAAATTTTATTTCAAAATATTGCTGAGAAGATTACCTATAGAACTGTAAAAAATGTTTGAAATTTGGTCGCAAGCTGAGTAAAACTAACATATATATGCCTCCTCAATTTGAAGTTATTTTTTTTAAATTGACGTGAAAACTAGAATATTTCAATTAAAAGTCAAATATGAACAGGTAAAATTATAGAGGAATGAAAGGCCAATCAAATGAGGTACAGGTTGTTTAAACAGTTACATTAAATTTAGCTTCAATTTGCAGTTTTTGAAAAAATTACAAGCGCGGACTTTCTTTTTGCCGGACCATATATATATATATATATATATATATATGTGTGTGTGTGTGTGTGTGTGTGTGTGTGTGTGTGTGTGTACGCAAATAATATTTTCGGTGCAGCATAATAGAAGGTTGACTTTAAGAGAAAGCATGGTATTTTATTAAAAAATAAAATTAATAACATTTTCTAAAGGCGCTTTTTGTTTGTGTCCTCCTCAATAGAATCGCCAGATGCAGATGTCTGTTGACATAATCGATTGAGAAGAAACATGTTTCCATACTTTTGACGATATAAAGGATGATTGAAAAATGATAAATCTTTCAACTCTTTGATCGATCCAATATATACATGCATGTGCAGAAAATTTCTGTCCTTTTAAAATTTCTATCAATATCTTTTGTTTCCCTTCTGATTTCTATCCGATAATGTCTCTTTCAATTCTCGCAACAACTCCGATTTGGTTTCTTTTCAGTCTGGAAATATCTCCATTTCTATGGCATCCAGCCTGGAATGAAACCGCGTTAATATCACAAGTATCGATTTCCATCAACTGTTTGAATAGGCGTCGTTCACACCAATATTTACCTCATGTCAGTCAACATTGATTGACACGAAAAAAAAAAAAAAAAAGGACGAACACAGCAATGGACCAATTTTAAAGATGCGCCCGTTCAATCAGCGCGTTTAGAAATGGCAATTTTATTTCAAACAAAAACATAAGAGACAAACAATTATGTGATTTCAAACTTAATTGTGACACACCATCGATTGGGCTCTTATTTCTGTTTTTTTTTAAAACATTCACAGCAAGAACTCGTCCCCTACCACCAAGAACAGAAAAGTACTTTTTTTCTTACTCTGTGTGCCTAAAACCAAATAGAATTTCCATGACCAGAATTTTCTCTTAAGAACTTCCTAGTCATGGATTAGACTACTAATAAAGCAAAGACTTGTTAAGTTATTCATGTAAGCAACTTTAATTGAAAGCAAATACATATTTTCTTTCAAGATGCCACATTAATTGCAATAGACACACAAGTATTTACTCATTTTCAAAAAGATTGCCTTTTATTGCTCATAACCTTGCGTACAATTGTTTCAGGTCCTGGTTTTCGCATATAAGAATATAACCGTTCATCAAATATAATTTGTACAACTTGGTCCTCGTCAGCACATAGAAAAATCAACATTTCCAAAGTTTCACAACTATATATATATATATATATATACATATATATATATATGTATATATGGCATATATATATATGTATATACGGCATAAAAACGTTGTCACACTAGTTCACGTTAGATCACCAAAGTTAAGCAACGTTGAGTCTGGTTAGTACCAGATGGGTGAGTATTTGGGAATACCAGGTGCAGTGCTTAGGAGAACCTAGGCACCACCACGCAAGAATTGCAAAAATCTAACGTTGACATCTCCCCTGACGGGAATATAAGACGACTGGGAACCGCATGTGAATTTAATATTACCTTGAAAGCTTCTCCTTTGGAGGAAACCTGTTCAACCCGTCTATGGTGAATGCCATAAAACAAAACAACAACAATCTAATTGATATTTTCATTAACACTCATACAGGAACACGAAACATATGTAATTTTCAATAGTAATTTAAACATTGACGTTTTTTAAATTACTGTATTACAATGCAATTTGAGTTATTCAAAAGCTAAACGTATACTTTCTCTGGTTGTCATTCAAATCCAACTGGGCTGACTATTTAAAAAATTAATTTGTAATTTAATCGAGTACAATTGCACCCGCAAATTCCCCATCGTGTAACATAAGGAGATTAATAAATGGCCGTTTGAGACTCAACATGCATTAAACTTTGATCCTACTTTAAAGTTTGTCCGTTTCATAATTTCCAAACCAGTTATATGTGTGGTGAAACTTTGAAGTTTGTTTCACTCGTTTCCACCCCAAACATGGCATATTAATTACCACTTGGACGTAAGGGAACATGTCTACCGGAGATTGTGTAAGGAAACAAGCGAGATGTCTGCTTACATTATATATATATATTTTTTTTTTTCTTTCTTTTTGCACGTTAGTAAAATTCGAAGTTGAGTCAAGGCGATTAAAGGATAAGCTCTCAATGTGGAACTAGAATTAAATTAAATATTACAGTAGAATTATTGATCGGCGATTTAAGTGTGAAACGGAGGTAATGGTGGTTAAGCGACCTGGGTGTTTCAAGTTCGAATCACAAAAATCGCTTTCACTTAGGATGTTGGCAACCTTCACATGATTCTTCCCATATCCCCGATATCTTTCTAAAATAATTTTGAAAGGAAAAACTATCGGGGAAACCAATGCCAGCAAAAGAATCTTTGGATTCATACCATATGATGATGATGATGATGGTGACCTGTGAAACGAATTCTTCTTTGATAAAAGCCGGAACAAATTTGACACGAGTTTAAATGATTTTTTTTTACAAGGAAGCCATCACTTATAAAGGCCGGAAGACACTCGAGGATAAAGCTTAGTGAGTGTAAGGTGGTCAGTGAGACAACAACTCATTGATCGTTTTTGATGTTAATTTGCTAGAATTTGACTATTTAAGGCAACGGAATAGCAAGAACTTATTCAAATTGGACTTGAAGTAAACTGGGAAGCAGTACAGTGAAACCAGCGGACAGTTCATGAAACTTGTGTTTAGATTTAGGCACTGAGAGAAGGACTTTGATGGTAGAGGTTGTAGCTAGATGATAAGTCCGTTCGTTCAGAGAAACGCTCGATTAAATGTTTATTCGCTTACAACAAAACATTTTTTTTGCTACGGAGCAATTTTATTATTCCATTTTGAATGATATCATTAATTATCGGAACTGTTATGTAGATACGATGTGCCTTCAAAAAATTTCAGACTTTTTTAAAGTTGTCGTAGACCCTTGAAAATTCAATATGTTATTGCTGACTGACCAAATTTTATGATTTCAAGTTCAAATGAACAAGAATTCAATATGTTATTGCTGACTGACCACATTTTATTATTTCAAGTTCAAATGAACAAAACTTTAATGTGTTATTGCTGACTGACCAAATTTTATGATTTAACGTTCAAATGAACAAAAATTCAATAAGTTATTGCTGACATACCAAATTTTATTATTTCACGTTCAAATGAACAAAAATTAAATATGTTATTGCTGACTGACCACATTTTATTATTTCAAGTTCAAATGAACAAAACTTTAATATGTTATTGCTGACTGACCAAAGTTTTCTGATTTCAAATTCAAATGAACAAAAATTCAATGTTATTGCCGACTGACCAATGTTTTACGATTAAAAGTTCAAATGAACAAAAATTCTATATATTATTTCTGACCGACCAATGTTTTATGATTTCAAGTTCAAATGAACAAAAATTCTATATTTTATTGCCGACTGACCAATGTTTTATGATTTCAAGTTCAAATGAACAAAAATTCATTATGTTATTGCTGACTGACCACATTTTATGATTTCAAGTTGAAATGAGCAAAAATTCAATATGTTATTGCTGACTGACGAATGTTTTATGATTTCAAGCTCAAATGAACAAAAATTCAATATGTTATAGCTGACTGACCAATGTTTTATAAATTTCAAGTTCAAATGAACAAAACTTCAATATGTTATTGCTAAATGACCAAGGTTTTATGATTTCAAGTTCAAATGAACAACAATTCAATGTTATTGCCGACTGACCAATATTTTATGATTTCAAGTTTAAATGAACAAAAATTCAATATGTTATTGCTGACTGACCAATGTTTTATGATGTCAAGTTCAAATGAACAAAAATTTTATATTTTATTGCTGACTGACCACATTTTATGATTTCAAGTTCAAATGAACAAAAATTCAATATGTTATTGCTGACTGACCAATGTTTTATGATTTCAAGTTCAAATGAACAACAATTCAATGTTATTGCCGACTGACCAATATTTTATGATTTCAAGTTCAAATGAACAAAAATTCAATATGTTATTGCTGACTGACCAATGTTTTATGATGTCAAGTTCAAATGAACAAAAATTTTATATTTTATTGCTGACTGACCAAATTTTATGATTTCAAGTCCAAATGAAAAAAAATTCAATATGTTATTGCTGACTGACCAATGTTTTATGATTTCAAGTTCAAATGAACAAAAAGTCAATATGTTATTGCTGACTGACCAATGTTTTATTATTTCAAGCTCAAATGAACAAAAATTAAATATGTTATTTCTTACTGACCAATGTTTTATGATTTCAAGTTCAAATGAACAAAACTTCAATATGTTATTGCTGATTGACCAATGTTTTATTATTTCAAGTACAAATGAACAAAAATTCAATATGTTATTGCTGACTGACCAAATTTTATGCTTTCAAGTCCAAATAAACAAAAATTCAATATGTTATTGCTGACTGACCAATGTTTTATGATTTCAAGCTCAAATAAACAAAAAGTCAATATGTTATTGCTGACTGACAAAATTTTATGATTTCAAGTTGACATGAACAAAAATTAAATATGTTATTGCTGACTGACCAATGTTTTATCATTTCAAGTTCAAATTAACAAAAATTCTATATGTTATTGCCGACCGACCAATGTTTTCTGATTTCAAATTCAAATGAACAAAAATTCAATGTTATTGCTGACTGACCAAAGTTTTATGATTTAAAGTTCAAATGAACAAAAATTCAATATGTTATTGCTGACTGACCAAAGTTTTATGATTTAAAGTTCAAATGAACAAAACTTCAATATGTTATTGCTGACTGACCAATGTTTTATGATTTTAAGTTCAAATGAACACAAATTCAATATGTTATTGCTGACTGACCAAAGTTTATGATTTCAAGTCCAAATGAACAAAAATTCAATATGTTATTGCTGACTGACCAATGTTTTATGATTTCAAGCTCAAATGAACAAAAGTCAATATGTTATTGCTGAGTGACCAATGTTTTATGATTTTAAGTTCAAATGAACAAAAATTCAATATGTTATTGCTGACTGACCAATGTTTTATGATTTCAAGTTCAAATGAAGAAAAATTCAATATGTTATTGCTGACTGACCAATGTTTTATGATTTCAAGTTGAAATGAACAAACATTCAATATGTTATTGCTGACTGACCAATGTTTTATGATTTCAAGTTCAAACAAACAACAATTCAATATCTTATTGCCGACTGACTAATGTTTTCTGATTTCTAAATTCAAATGAACACAAAATTCAATGTTATTGCCGACTGACCAATATTTTATGATTTCAAGTTCAAATGAACAAAAAGTCAATATGTTATTGCTGACTGACCAATGTTTTATGATTTCAAGTTCAAATGAACAAAAATTCAATAAGTTATTGCTGACATACCAAATTTTATGATTTCACGTTCAAATGAACAAAAATTAAATATGTTATTGCTGACTGACCACATTTAATTATTTCAAGTTCAAATGAACAAAACTTTAATATGTTATTGCGGACTGACCAATGTTTTATGATTTCAAATTCAAATGAACAAAAATTCAATGTTATTGCTGACTGACCAATGTTTTACGATTTTAAGTTCAAATGAACAAAACTTCAATATGTTATTGCCGACTGACCAATGTTTTAAGATTTAAAGTTCAAATGAACAAAAATTCAATATGTTATTGCTGACTGACCAATGTTTTATGATTTCAAGTTGAAATGAGCAAAAATTCAATATGTTATTGCTGACTGACGAATGTTTTATGATTTCAAGTTCAAATGAACAAAAATTCAATGTGTTATTTCTGACTGACCAATGTTTTATAAATTTCAAGTTCAAATGAACAAAAAGTCAATATGTTATTGCTGACTGACCAATGTTTTATGATTTCCAGTTCAAATGAACAAAAATTCAATATGTTATTCCTGACTGACCAAATTTTATTATTTCATGTTCAAATGAACAAAACTTCACTATGTTAGTGCTGACTGACCAATGTTTTATGATTTTAAGTTCAAATGAACACCAATTCAATATGTTATTGCTGACTGACCATATTTTATGATTTCAAGTTCAAATGAACAACAATTCAATATGCTATTGCCCACTGACCACATTTTATGATTTGAAGTTCAAATGAACAAAAATTTAATATGTTATTGCTGACTGACAACATTTTATGATTTCAAGTCCATATGAACAAAAATTCAATATGTTATTTCTTACTGACCAATGTTTTATGATTTCAAGTGCAAATGAACAAAAATTCAATATGTTATTGCTGACTGACAAAAGTTTATGATTTCAAATTCAAATGAACAAAACTTCAATATGTTATTGCTGACTGACCAATGTTTTATGATTTCAAGTTCAAATGAACAAAAATTTAATATGTTATTGCCGACTGACCAATGTTTTCTGATTTCAAATTCAAATAAACAAAAATTCAATGTTATTGCCGACTGACCAATGTTTTATGATTTCATGTTCAAATGAACAAAACTTCAATATGTTATTGCTGACTGACCATATTTTATGATTTTAAGTTCAAATGAACAAAAATTCAATATGTTATTGCTGACTGACAAAATTTTATGATTTCATGTCCAAATGAACAAAACTTCAATATGTTATTGCTGACTGACCAATGTTTTATGATTTTAAGTTCAAATGAATAAAAAGTCAATATGTTATTGCTGACTGACCAAATTTTATGATTTCAAGCTCAAATGAACAAAAAGTCAATATGTTATTGCTGACTGACAAAATTTTATGATTTCAAATTCAAATGAACAAAAATTCAATATGTTATTGCTGACTGACAAAATTTTATGATTTCATGTCCAAATGAACAAAAATTCAATATGTTATTGCTGACTGACCAATGTTTTATGATTTTAAGTTCAAATGAATAAAAAGTCAATATGTTATTGCTGACTGACCAAATTTTATGATTTCAAGCTCAAATGAACAAAAAGTCAATATGTTATTGCTGACTGACCAAATTTTATGATTTCAAATTCAAATGAACAAAAATTCAATATGTTATTGCTGACTGACAAAATTTTATGATTTCATGTCCAAATGAACAAAAATTCAATATGTTATTGCTGACTGACCAATGTTTTATGATTTTAAGTTCAAATGAATAAAAAGTCAATATGTTATTGCTGACTGACCAAATTTTATGATTTCAAGCTCAAATGAACAAAAAGTCAATATGTTATTGCTGACTGACCAAATTTTATGATTTCAAATTCAAATGAACAAAAATTCAATATGTTATTGCTGACTGACAAAATTTTATGATTTTGTCCAAATGAACAAAACTTCAATATGTTATTGCTGACTGACCAATGTTTTATGATTTTAAGTTCAAATTAACAAAAATTCAATATGTTATTGCTGACTGACAAAATTTTATGATTTCAAGTTCAAATGAACACAAATTCAATATGTTATTGCTGACTGACAAAATTTTATGATTTCAAGTTCAAATTTACAAAAATTCAATATCTTATTGCTTACTGACCAATGTTTTATGATTTCAAGCTCAAATGAACAAAAAGTCAATATGTTATTGCTGACAAACCAAATATTATGATTTCAAGTTCAAATTTACAAAAATTCAATATGTTATTGCTGACTGACCAATGTTTTATGACTTACAGTTCAAATGAACAAAAAGTCAATATGTTATTGCTGACTATCCAAGACCAATGTTTTATGATTTCAAGTTCAAATTTACAAAAATTCAATATGTTATTGCTGACTGACCATATTTTATGATTTCAAGTTCAAATGAACAAAAATTCAATATGTTATTGCTGACTGACAAAATTTTATGATTTCATGTCCAAATGAACAAAACTTCAATATGTTATTGCTGACTGACCAATGTTTTATGATTTTAAGTTCAAATGAACACCAATTCAATATGTTATTGCTGACTGACCATATTTTATGATTTCTAGTTCAAATGAACAACAATTCAATATGTTATTGCTGACCGACAAAATATTATGATTTCATGTCCAAATGAACAAAACTTCAATATGTTATTGCTGACTGACCAATGTTTTATGATTTTAAGTTCAAATGAACAAAAATTCAATATGTTATTGCTGACCGACCAAATATTATGATTTCATGTTCAAATGAACAAAAATTCAATATGTTATTGCTGACTAACCAATGTTTTATGATTTCAAGTTCAAATGAACAAAAAGTCAATATGTTATTGCTGACTGACCAAGTTTTATGATTTAAAGTCCAAATTAACAAACATTCAATATGTTATTTCTTACTGACCAATGTCTTATGATTTAAAGTTAAAATGAACAAAACTTCAATATGTTATTGCTGACTGACCAACGTTTTATGATTTCAAGCTCAAATGAACAATAATTTAATATGTTATTGCCGACTGAGCAATGTTTTCTGATTTCCAATTCAAATAAACAAAAATTCAATGTTATTGCCGACTGACCAATGTTTTATGATTTCAAGTTTAAATAAATAAAAATCCTATATGTGTTTGCTGACTGACCAATCTTTTATGATTTCAAGTTCAAATGAACAACAATTAAATATGTTATTGCTGACTGACCACATTGTATGATTTCAAGTTCAAATGAACAAAAATTCAATATGTTATTGCCCACTGACCACATTTTATGATTTGAAGTTCAAATGAACAAAAATTTTATATGTTATTGCTGACTGACAATATTTTATGATTTCAAGTTCAAATGAACAAAAATTCAATATGTTATTGCCCACTGACCACATTTTATGATTTGAAGTTCAAATTAACAAAAATTCAATATGTTATTGCTGACTGACAATATTTTATGATTTCAAGTTCAAATGAACAAAAATTCAATATGTGAATGCTTACTGACAAAATTTTATGATTTCATGTCCAAATGAACAAAACTTCAATATGTTATTGCTGACTGACCGATGTTTTATGATTTTAAGTTCAAATGAATAAAAAGTCAATATGTTATTGCTGACTGACCAAATTTTATGATTTCAAGCTCAGATGAACAAAAAGTCAATATGTTATTGCTGACTGACCAAATTTTATGATTTCAAATTCAAATGAACAAAAATTCAATATGTTATTGCTGACTGACAAAATTTTATGATTTCATGTCCACATGAACAAAAATTCAATATGTTATTGCTGACTGACCAATGTTTTATGATTTTAAGTTCAAATTAACAAAAATTCAATATGTTATTGCTGACTGACCAAATTTTATGATTTCAAGTTCAAATAAACAAAAATTCAATATGTTATTGCTGACTGACAAAATTTTATGATTTCAAGTTCAAATTTACAAAAATTCAATATGTTATTGCTGACTGACCAATGTTTTATGACTTACAGTTCAAATGAACAATAAGTCAATATGTTATTGCTGACTGACCAAGACCAATGTTTTATGATTTCAAGTTCAAATTTACAAAAATTCAATATGTTATTGCTGACTGACCATATTTTATGATTTCAAGTTCAAATGAACAAAAATTCAATATGTTATTGCTGACTGAAAAAATTTTATGATTTCATGTCCAAATGAACAAAACTTCAATATGTTATTGCTGACTGGCCAATGTTTTATGGTTTTAAGTTCAAATGAACAAAACATCAATATGTTATTGCTGACTGACCATATTTTATGATTTCAAGTTCAAATGAACAAAAATTCAATATGTTATTGCTGACTGACAAAATTTTATGATTTCATGTCCAAATGAACAAAACTTCAATATGTTATTGCTGACTGACCAATGTTTTATGATTTTACGTTCAAATGAACAAAAATTCAATATGTCATTGCTGACCGACCAAATATTATGATTTCATGTTCAAATGAACAAAACTTCAATATGTTATTGCTGACTAACCAATGTTTTATGATTTCAAGTTCAAATGAACAAAAATTCAATATGTTATTGCTGACTGACCAAGTTTTATGATTTCAAGTCCAAATTAACAAAAATTCAATATGTTATTTCTTAATGACCAATGTCTTATGATTTAAAGTTCAAATGAACAAAAATTCAATATGTTATTGCTGACTGACCAAATTTTAAAATTTACAGGTCCAAATTAACAAAAATTCAATATGTTCTTTCTTACTGACCAATGTTTTCTGATTTCAAATTCAAATGAACAAAACTTCAATATGTTCTTTCTTACTGACCAATGTTTTCTGATTTCAAATTCAAATGAACAAAACTTCAATATGTTATTGCTGACTGACCAATGTTTTATGATTTCAAGTTCAAATGAACAAAAATTTAATATGTTTTGCCGACTGACCAATGTTTTCTGATTTCAAATTCAAATAAACAAAAATTCAATGTTATTGCCGACTGACCAATGTTTTATGATTTCAAGTTTAAATGAATAAAAATTCTATATGTGTTTGCTGACTGACCAATCTTTTATGATTTCAAGTCCAAATGAACAAAAATTCAATATGTTATTGCTGACTGACCAAATTTTATGATTTCAAGTTAAAATTAACAAAACTTCAATATGTTATTTCTTACTGACCAATGTTTTATGATTTCAAGTTCAAATGAACAAAAATTCAATATGTTATTGCTGACTGACCAAATTATATGATTTCAAGTCCAAATTAACAAAAATTCAATATGTTATAGCTGACTGACCAATGTTTTATGATTTCAAGCTCAAATGAACAAAAAGTCAATATGTTATTGCTGACTGACCAAATTTTATGATTTCAAGTTCAAATAAACAAAAATTCAATATGTTATTGCTGACTGACAAAATTTTATGATTTCAAGTTCAAATTTACAAAAATTCAATATGTTATTGCTGACTGACCAATGTTTTATGACTTACAGTTCAAATGAACAATAAGTCAATATGTTATTGCTGACTGACCAAGACCAATGTTTTATGATTTCAAGTTCAAATTTACAAAAATTCAATATGTTATTGCTGACTGACCATATTTTATGATTTCAAGTTCAAATGAACAAAAATTCAATATGTTATTGCTGACTGAAAAAATTTTATGATTTCATGTCCAAATGAACAAAACTTCAATATGTTATTGCTGACTGGCCAATGATTTATGGTTTTAAGTTCAAATGAACAAAACATCAATATGTTATTGCTGACTGACCATATTTTATGATTTCAAGTTCAAATGAACAAAAATTCAATATGTTATTGCTGACTGACAAAATTTTATGATTTCATGTCCAAATGAACAAAACTTCAATATGTTATTGCTGACTGACCAATGTTTTATGATTTTACGTTCAAATGAACAAAAATTCAATATGTTATTGCTGACCGACCAAATATTATGATTTCATGTTCAAATGAACAAAACTTCAATATGTTATTGCTGACTAACCAATGTTTTATGATTTCAAGTTCAAATGAACAAAAATTCAATATGTTATTGCTGACTGACCAAGTTTTATGATTTCAAGTCCAAATTAACAAAAATTCAATATGTTATTTCTTAATGACCAATGTCTTATGATTTAAAGTTCAAATGAACAAAAATTCAATATGTTATTGCTGACTGACCAAATTTTAAAATTTACAGGTCCAAATTAACAAAAATTCAATATGTTCTTTCTTACTGACCAATGTTTTCTGATTTCAAATTCAAATGAACAAAACTTCAATATGTTCTTTCTTACTGACCAATGTTTTCTGATTTCAAATTCAAATGAACAAAACTTCAATATGTTATTGCTGACTGACCAATGTTTTATGATTTCAAGTTCAAATGAACAAAAATTTAATATGTTTTGCCGACTGACCAATGTTTTCTGATTTCAAATTCAAATAAACAAAAATTCAATGTTATTGCCGACTGACCAATGTTTTATGATTTCAAGTTTAAATGAATAAAAATTCTATATGTGTTTGCTGACTGACCAATATTTTATGATTTCAAGTCCAAATGAACAAAAATTCAATATGTTATTGCTGACTGACCAAATTTTATGATTTCAAGTTAAAATTAACAAAACTTCAATATGTTATTTCTTACTGACCAATGTTTTATGATTTCAAGTTCAAATGAACAAAAATTCAATATGTTATTGCTGACTGACCAAATTATATGATTTCAAGTCCAAATTAACAAAAATTCAATATGTTATAGCTGACTGACCAATGTTTTATGATTTCAAGCTCAAATGAACAAAAAGTCAATATGTTATTGCTGACTGACCAAATTTTATGATTTCAAATTCAAATGAACAAAAATTCAATATGTTATTGCTGACTGACCAATGTTTTATGATTTCAAGGTCAAATGAACAAAAAGTCAATATGTTATTGCTGACTGACCACATTTTACGATTTCAAGTTACAATGAACAAAACTTCAATATGTTATTGCCGACTGACCAATGTTTTATAATTTACAATTTAAAATGAACAAAACTTCAATATGTTATTGCTGACTGACCAAATTTTATGATTTCAAGTCCAAATAAACAAAAATTCAATATGTTATTGCTGACTGACCGATGTTTTATGATTTCAAGCTCAAATGAACAAAAAGTCAATATGGTTTTGCTGACTGACCAAATTTTATGGTTTCAAGTTCAAATGAAAAAAAAATTAAATATGTTATTGCTGACTGACCACATTTTATTATTTCAAGTTCAAATGAACAAAACTTTTATATGTTATTGCTGACTGACCAATGTTTTATGATTTAAAATTTAAATGAACAAAAATTCAAGATGTTATTGCCGACTGACCAATGTTTAATGATTTCAAGTTCAAATGAACAAAAATTCAATAAGTTATTGCTGACATACCAAATTTTATGATTTACCGTTCAAATGAACAAAAATTAAATATGTTATTGGTGACTGACCACATTTAATTATTTCAAGTTCAAATGAACAAAAATTAAATATGTTATTGCTGACTGACCAAGTTTTATGATTTCAAGTCCAAATTAACAAAAATTCAATATGTTATTTCTTAATGACCAATGTCTTATGATTTAAAGTTCAAATGAACAAAAATTCAATATGTTATTGCTGACTGACCAAATTTTAAAATTTACAGGTCCAAATTAACAAAAATTCAATATGTTCTTTCTTACTGACCAATGTTTTCTGATTTCAAATTCAAATGAACAAAACTTCAATATGTTCTTTCTTACTGACCAATGTTTTCTGATTTCAAATTCAAATGAACAAAACTTCAATATGTTATTGCTGACTGACCAATGTTTTATGATTTCAAGTTCAAATGAACAAAAATTTAATATGTTTTGCCGACTGACCAATGTTTTCTGATTTAAAATTCAAATAAACAAAAATTCAATGTTATTGCCGACTGACCAATGTTTTATGATTTCAAGTTTAAATGAATAAAAATTATATATGTGTTTGCTGACTGACCAATCTTTTATGATTTCAAGTCCAAATGAACAAAAATTCAATATGTTATTTCTTACTGAGTAATGTTTTATGATTTCAAGTTCAAATGAACAAAAATTCAATATGTTATTGCTGACTGACCAAATTATATGATTTCAAGTTAAAATTAACAAAACTTCAATATGTTATTTCTTACTGACCAATGTTTTATGATTTCAAGTTCAAATGAACAAAAATTCAATATGTTATTGCTGACTGACCAAATTATATGATTTCAAGTCCAAATTAACAAAAATTCAATATGTTATAGCTGACTGACCAATGTTTTATGATTTCAAGCTCAAATGAACAAAAAGTCAATATGTTATTGCTGACTGACCAAATTTTATGATTTCAAATTCAAATGAACAAAAATTCAATATGTTATTGCTGACTGACCAATGTTTTATGATTTCAAGGTCAAATGAACAAAAAGTCAATATGTTATTGCTGACTGACCACATTTTACGATTTCAAGTTACAATGAACAAAACTTCAATATGTTATTGCCGACTGACCAATGTTTTATAATTTACAATTTAAAATGAACAAAACTTCAATATGTTATTGCTGACTGACCAAATTTTATGATTTCAAGTCCAAATAAACAAAAATTCAATATGTTATTGCTGACTGACCGATGTTTTATGATTTCAAGCTCAAATGAACAAAAAGTCAATATGGTTTTGCTGACTGACCAAATTTTATGGTTTCAAGTTCAAATTAAAAAAAATTAAATATGTTATTGCTGACTGACCACATTTTATTATTTCAAGTTCAAATGAACAAAACTTTTATATGTTATTGCTGACTGACCAATGTTTTATGATTTAAAATTTAAATGAACAAAAATTAAAGATGTTATTGCCGACTGACCAATGTTTAATGATTTCAAGTTCAAATGAACAAAAATTCAATAAGTTATTGCTGACATACCAAATTTTATGATTTACCGTTCAAATGAAGAAAAATTAAATATGTTATTGGTGACTGACCACATTTAATTATTTCAAGTTCAAATGAACAAAAATTAAATATGTTATTGCTGACTGACCAAATTTTATGATTTCATGTTCAAATGAACAAAACTTCAATATGTTATTGCTGACTGACCAATGTTTTATGATTTTAAGTTCAAATGAACAAAAATTTAATATGTTATTGCTGACTGATAATATTTTATGATTTCAAGTTCAAATGAACAAAAATTCAATATGTTATTGCTGATTGACCAAATTTTATGATTTCATGTTCAAATGAACAAAAATTCAATGTTATTGCTGACTGACCAAATTTTATGATTTCAAGTCCAAATTAACAAAAATTCAATATGTTATTTCTTACTGACCAATGTTTTATGATTTCAAGCTAAATGAACAAAAATTCAATATGTTATTGCTTACTGACCAAATTTTAAAATTTCAAGTCCAAATTAACAAAAATTCAATATGTGATTTCTTACTGACCAATGTTTTCTGATTTCAAATTCAAATGAACAAAACTTCAATATGTTATTGCTGACTGACTAATGTTTTATGATTTCAAGTTAAAATGAACAACAATTAAATATGTTATTGCCGACTGACCAATTTTTCTGATTTCAAATTCAAATAAACAAAAATTCAATGTTATTGCCGACTGACCAATGTTTTATGATTTCAAATTCAAATGTACAAAAATTCAATATGTTATTGCTGACTGACCACATTTTATGATTTCAAGTTTAAATGAACAAAAATTTAATATGTTATTGCCGACTGACCACATTTTATGATTTCAAGTCCAAATGAACAAAAATTCAATATGTTATTTCTGACTGAATTAAGTTTATGATTTCAAGTTCAAATTAACAAAAATTCAATATGTTATTTCTGACTGACCAATGTTTTATGATTTAAAGCCCAAATGAACAAAAAGTCAATACGTTATTGCTGACTGACCAAATTTTATGATTTCAAGTTCAAATGAACAAAAATTCAATATGTTATTGCTGACTGACCAATGTTTTATGATTTCAAGCTCAAATGAACAAAACTTCAATATGTTATTGCTGACTGACCAAATTTTATGATTTCAAGTTCAAATGAACAAAAATTCAATATGTTATAGCTGACTGACCAATGTTTTATGATTTCAAGTTCAAATGAACAAAAATTCAATATGATATTGCTGACTGACCAATGTTTTATGATTTCAAATTCAAATGAACAAAAATTCAATGTTATTGCCGACTGACCAATGTTTTATGATTTCAAGTTCAAATGAACAAAAATTCAATATATTATTGCTGACTGACCAATGTTTTATGATTTCAAATTCAAATGAACAAAAATTCAATGTTATTGCTGACTGACCAATGTTTTATGATTTCAAATTCAAATGAACAAAAATTCAATGTTATTGCCGACTGACCAATGTTTTATGATTTCAAGTTCAAATGAACAAAAATTCAATATGTTATTGCTGACTGACCAATGTTTTATGATTTCAAGCTCAAATGAACAAAACTTCTATATGTTATTGCTGACTGACCAAATTTTATGATTTCAAATTCAAATGAACAAAAATTCAATATGTTATTGCTGACTGACAAAATTTTATGATTTCATGTCCAAATGAACAAAAATTCAATATGTTATTGCTGACTGACCAATGTTTTATGATTTTAAGTTCAAATTAACAAAAATTCAATATGTTACTGCTGACTGACCAAATTTTATGATTTCAAGCTCAAATGAACAAAAAGTCAATATGTTATTGCTGACTGACCAAATTTTATGATTTCAAATTCAAATGAACAAAAATTCAATATGTTATTGCTGACTGACAAAATTTTATGATTTCATGTCCACATGAACAAAAATTCAATATGTTATTGCTGACTGACCAATGTTTTATGATTTTAAGTTCAAATTAACAAAAATTCAATATGTTATTGCTGACTGACCAAATTTTATGATTTAAAGTTCAAATGAACAAAAATTCAATATGTTATTGCTGACTGACAAAATTTTATGATTTCAAGTTCAAATTTACAAAAATTCAATATGTTATTGCTGACTGACCAATGTTTTATGACTTACAGTTCAAATGAACAACAAGTCAATATGTTATTGCTGACTGACCAAGACCAATGTTTTATGATTTCAAGTTCAAATTTACAAAAATTCAATATGTTATTGCTGACTGACCATATTTTATGATTTCAAATTCAAATGAACAAAAATTCAATGTTATTGCCGACTGACCAATGTTTTATGATTTCAAGTTCAAATGAACAAAAATTCAATATGTTATTGCTGACTGACCAATGTTTTATGATTTCAAGCTCAAATGAACAAAACTTCAATATGTTATTGCTGACTGACCAAATTTTATGATTTCAAATTCAAATGAACAAAAATTCAATATGTTATTGCTGACTGACAAAATTTTATTATTTCATGTCCACATGAACAAAAATTCAATATGTTATTGCTGACTGACCAATTTTTTATGATTTTAAGTTCAAATTAACAAAAATTCAATATGTTATTGCTGACTGACCAAATTTAATGATTTAAAGTTCAAATGAATAAAAATTCAATATGTTTATGCTTACTGACAAAATTTTATGATTTCAAGTTCAAATTTACAAAAATTCAATATGTTATTGCTGACTGACCAATGTTTTATGACTTACAGTTCAAATGAACAACAAGTCAATATGTTATTGCTGACTTACCAAGACCAATGTTTTATGATTTCAAGTTCAAATTTACAAAAATTCAATATGTTATTGCTGACTGACCATATTTTATGATTTCAAGTTCAAATGAACAAAAATTCAATATGTTATTGCTGACTGAAAAAATTTTATGATTTCATGTCCAAATGAACAAAACTTCAATATGTTATTGCTGACTGACCAATGTTTTATGGTTTTAAGTTCAAATGAACAAAACATCAATATGTTATTGCTGACTGACCATATTTTATGATTTCAAGTTCAAATGAACAAAAATTCAATATGTTATTGCTGACTGACAAAATTTCATGATTTCATGTCCAAATGAACAAAACTTCAATATGTTATTCCTGACTGACCAATGTTTTATGATTTTAAGTTCAAATGAACAAAAATTGAATATGTTATTGCTGACCGACCAAATATTATGATTTCAAGCTCAAATGCACAAAAAGTCAATATGTTATTGCTGACTGACCAAATTTTATGATTTCAAATTCAAATGAACAAAAATTCAATATGTTATTGCTGACTGACAAAATTTTATGATTTCATGTCCAAATGAACAAAACTTCAATATGGTTTTGCTGACTGACCAATGTTTTATGATTTTAAGTTCAAATGAACAAAAATTCAATATGTTATTGCTGACTGACCATATTTTATGATTTCAAGTTCAAATGAACAAAAATTCAATATGTTATTGCTGACTGACAAAATTTTATGATTTCATGTCCAAATGAACAAAACTTCAATATGTTATTGCTGACTGACCATATTTTATGATTTCAAGTTCAAATGAACAAAAATTCAATATGTTATTGCTGACCGACCAAATATTATGATTTCATGTTCAAATGAACAAAACTTCAATATGTTATTGCTGACTAACCAATGTTTTATGATTTCAAGTTCAAATGAACAAAAATTCAATATGTTATTGCTGACTGACCAAGTTTCATGATTTCAAGTCCAAATTAACAAAAATTATATATGTTATTTCTTAATGACCAATGTCTTATGATTTAAAGTCCAAATTAACAAAAATTCAATATGTTCTTTCTTACTGACCAATGTTTTCTGATTTCAAATTCAAATGAACAAAACTTCAATATGTTCTTTCTTACTGACCAATGTTTTATGATTTCAAGTTCAAATGAACAAAAATTTAATATGTTATTGCCGACTGACCAATGTTTTCTGATTTCAAGTTCAAATGAACAAAACTTCAATATGTTATTGCTGACTGACCAATGTTTTATGATTTCAAGTTCAAATGAACAAAAATTTAATATGTTTTGCCGACTGACCAATGTTTTCTGATTTCAAATTCAAATAAACAAAACTTCAATATGTTATTTCTTACTGACCAATGTTTTATGATTTCAAGTCCAAATTAACAAAAATTCAATATGTTCTTTCTTACTGACCAATGTTTTCTGATTCCAAATTCATATGAACAAAACTTCAATATGTTATTGCTGACTGACCAATGTTTTATGATTTCAAGTTCAAATGAACAAAAATTTAATATGTTATTGCCGACTGACCAATGTTTTCTGATTTCAAATTCAAATAAACAAAAATTCAATGTTATTGCCGACTGACCAATGTTTTCTGATTTCAAGTTTAAATGAACAAAACTTCAATATGTTCTTTCTTACTGACCAATGTTTTCTGATTTCAAATTCAAATGAACAAAACTTCAATATGTTATTGCTGACTGACCAATGTTTTATGATTTCAAGTTCAAATGAACAAAAATTTAATATGTTATTGCCGACTGACCAATGTTTTCTGATTTCAAATTCAAATAAACAAAAATTCAATGTTATTGCCGACTGACCAATGTTTTATGATTTCAAGTTTAAATGAATAAAAATTCTATATGTGTTTGCTGACTGACCAATCTTTTATGATTTCAAGTCCAAATGAACAAAAATTCAATATGTTATTTCTTACTGAGTAATGTTTTATGATTTCAAGTTCAAATGAACAAAAATTCAATATGTTATTGCTGACTGACCAAATTTTATGATTTCAAGTTAAAATTAACAAAACTTCAATATGTTATTTCTTACTGACCAATGTTTTATGATTTCAAGTTCAAATGAACAAAAATTCAATATGTTATTGCTGACTGACCAAATTATATGATTTCAAGTCCAAATTAACAAAAATTCAATATGTTATAGCTGACTGACCAATGTTTTATGATTTCAAGCTCAAATGAACAAAAAGTCAATATGTTATTGCTGACTGACCAAATTTTATGATTTCAAATTCAAATGAACAAAAATTCAATATGTTATTGCTGACTGACCAATGTTTTATGATTTCAAGGTCAAATGAACAAAAAGTCAATATGTTATTGCTGACTGACCACATTTTACGATTTTAAGTTACAATGAACAAAACTTCAATATGTTATTGCCGACTGACCAATGTTTTATAATTTACAATTTAAAATGAACAAAACTTCAATATGTTATTGCTGACTGACCAAATTTTATGATTTCAAGTCCAAATAAACAAAAATTCAATATGTTATTGCTGACTGACCGATGTTTTATTATTTCAAGCTCAAATGAACAAAAAGTCAATATGGTTTTGCTGACTGACCAAATTTTATGGTTTCAAGTTCAAATTAAAAAAAATTAACTATGTTATTGCTGACTGACCACATTTTATTATTTCAAGTTCAAATGAACAAAACTTTTATATGTTATTGCTGACTGACCAATGTTTTATGATTTAAAATTTAAATGAACAAAAATTCAAGATGTTATTGCCGACTAACCAATGTTTAATGATTTTAAGTTCAAATGAACAAAAATTCAATAAGTTATTGCTGACATACCAAATTTTATGATTTACCGTTCAAATGAACAAAAATTAAATATGTTATTGGTGACTGACCACATTTAATTATTTCAAGTTCAAATGAACAAAAATTAAATATGTTATTGCCGACTGACCAATGTTTTATGATTTCAAGCTCAAATGAACAAAACTTCAATATGTTATTGCTGACTGACCAAATTTTATGATTTCAAGTTAAAATGAACAAAAATTCAATATGTTATAGCTGACTGACCAATGTTTTATGATTTCAAGTTCAAATGAACAAAAATTCAATATGATATTGCTGACTGACCAATGTTTTATGATTTCAAATTCAAATGAACAAAAATTCAATGTTATTGCCGACTGACCAATGTTTTATGATTTCAAGTTCAAATGAACAAAAATTCAATATATTATTGCTGACTGACCAATGTTTTATGATTTCAAATTCAAATGAACAAAAATTCAATGTTATTGCTGACTGACCAATGTTTTCTGATTTCAAATTCAAATGAACAAAAATTCAATGTTATTGCCGACTGACCAATGTTTTATGATTTCAAGTTCAAATGAACAAAAATTCAATATGTTATTGCTGACTGACCAATGTTTTATGATTTCAAGCTCAAATGAACAAAACTTCAATATGTTATTGCTGACTGACCAAATTTTATGATTTCAAATTCAAATGAACAAAAATTCAATATGTTATTGCTGACTGACAAAATTTTATGATTTCATGTCCACATGAACAAAAATTCAATATGTTATTGCTGACTGACCAATGTTTTATGATTTTAAGTTCAAATTAACAAAAATTCAATATGTTATTGCTGACTGACCAAATTTTATGATTTCAAGCTCAAATGAACAAAAAGTCAATATGTTATTGCTGACTGACCAAATTTTATGATTTCAAATTCAAATGAACAAAAATTCAATATGTTATTGCTGACTGACCAATGTTTTATGATTTCAAGCTCAAATGAACAAAACTTCAATATGTTATTGCTGACTGACCAAATTTTATGATTTCAAATTCAAATGAACAAAAATTCATTATGTTATTGCTGACTGACAAAATTTTATGATTTCATGTCCACATGAACAAAAATTCAATATGTTATTGCTGACTGACCAATGTTTTATGATTTTAAGTTCAAATTAACAAAAATTCAATATGTTATTGCTGACTGACCAAATTTTATGATTTAAAGTTCAAATGAACAAAAATTCAATATGTTATTGCTGACTGACAAAATTTTATGATTTCAAGTTCAAATTTACAAAAATTCAATATGTTATTGCTGACTGACCAATGTTTTATGACTTACAGTTCAAATGAACAACAAGTCAATATGTTATTGCTGACTGACCAAGACCAATGTTTTATGATTTCAAGTTCAAATTTACAAAAATTCAATATGTTATTGCTGACTGACCATATTTTATGATTTCAAGTTCAAATGAACAAAAATTCAATATGTTATTGCTGACTGAAAAAATTTTATTATTTCATGTCCAAATGAACAATACTTCAATATGTTATTGCTGACTGACCAATGTTTTATGGTTTTAAGTTCAAATGAACAAAACATCAATATGTTATTGCTGACTGACCATATTTTATGATTTCAAGTTCAAATGAACAAAAATTCAATATGTTATTGCTGACTGACAAAATTTCATGATTTCATGTCCAAATGAACAAAACTTCAATATGTTATTCCTGACTGACCAATGTTTTATGATTTTAAGTTCAAATGAACAAAAATTGAATATGTTATTGCTGACCGACCAAATATTATGATTTCAAGCTCAAATGCACAAAAAGTCAATATGTTATTGCTGACTGACCAAATTTTATGATTTCAAATTCAAATGAAAAAAAATTCAATATGTTATTGCTGACTGACAAAATTTTATGATTTCATGTCCAAATGAACAAAACTTCAATATGTTATTGCTGACTGACCAATGTTTTATGATTTTAAGTTCAAATGAACAAAATTCAATATGTTATTGCTGACTGACCATATTTTATGATTTCAAGTTCAAATGAACAAAAATTCAATATGTTATTGCTGACTGACAAAATTTTATGATTTCATGTCCAAATGAACAAAACTTCAATATGTTATTGCTGACTGACCAATGTTTTATGATTTTAAGTTCAAATGTACAAAACTTCAATATGTTATTGCTGAATGACCATATTTTATGATTTCAAGTTCAAATGAACAAAAATTCAATATGTTATTGCTGACTGACAAAATTTTATGATTTCATGTCCAAATGAACAAAACTTCAATATGTTATTGCTGACTGACCAATGTTTTATGATTTTACGTTCAAATGAACAAAAATTGAATATGTTATTGCTGACCGACCAAATATTATGATTTCATGTTCAAATGAACAAAACTTCAATATGTTATTGCTGACTAACCAATGTTTTATGATTTCAAGTTCAAATGAACAAAAATTCAATATGTTATTGCTGACTGACCAAGTTTTATGATTTCAAGTCCAAATTAACAAAAATTATATATGTTATTTCTTAATGACCAATGTCTTATGATTTAAAGTTCAAATGAACAAAAATTCAATATGTTATTGCTGACTGACCAAATTTTAAAATTTACAGGTCCAAATTAACAAAAATTCAATATGTTCTTTCTTACTGACCAATGTTTTCTGATTTCAAATTCAAATGAACAAAACTTCAATATGTTATTGCTGACTGACCAATGTTTTATGATTTCAAGTTCAAATGAACAAAAATTTAATATGTTTTGCCGACTGACCAATGTTTTCTGATTTGAAATTCAAATAAACAAAAATTCAATGTTATTGCCGACTGACCAATGTTTTATGATTTCAAGTTTAAATGAATAAAAATTCTATATGTGTTTGCTGACTGACCAATCTTTTATGATTTCAAGTCCAAATGAACAAAAATTCAATATGTTATTTCTTACTGAGTAATGTTTTATGATTTAAAGTTAAAATGAACAAAAATTCAATATGTTATTGCTGACTGACCAAATTTTATGATTTCAAGTTCAAATGAACAAAACTTCAATATGTTATTTCTTACTGACCAATGTTTTATGATTTCAAGTTCAAATGAACAAAAATTCAATATGTTATTGCTGACTGACCAAATTATATGATTTCAAGTCCAAATTAACAAAAATTCAATATGTTATAGCTGACTGACCAATGTTTTATGATTTCAAGCTCAAATGAACAAAAAGTCAATATGTTATTGCTGACTGACCAAATTTTATGATTTCAAATTCAAATGAACAAAAATTCAATATGTTATTGCTGACTGACCAATGTTTTATGATTTCAAGGTCAAATGAACAAAAAGTCAATATGTTATTGCTGACTGACCACATTTTACGATTTCAAGTTACAATGAACAAAACTTCAATATGTTATTGCCGACTGACCAATGTTTTATAATTTACAATTTAAAATGAACAAAACTTCAATATGTTATTGCTGACTGACCAAATTATATGATTTCAAGTCCTAATAAACAAAAATTCAATATGTTATTGCTGACTGACCGATGTTTTATGATTTCAAGCTCAAATTAACAAAAAGTCAATATGGTTTTGCTGACTGACCAAATTTTATGGTTTCAAGTTCAAATTAAAAAAAATAAAATATGTTATTGCTGACTGACCACATTTTATTATTTCAAGTTCAAATGAACAAAACTTTTATATGTTATTGCTGACTGACCAATGTTTTATGATTTAAAATTTAAATGAACAAAAATTCAAGATGTTATTGCCGACTGACCAATGTTTAATTATTTCAAGTTCAAATGAACAAAAATTCAATAAGTTATTGCTGACATACCAAATTTTATGATTTACCGTTCAAATGAACAAAAATTAAATATGTTATTGGTGACTGACCACATTTAATTATTTCAAGTTCAAATGAACAAAAATTAAATATGTTATTGCTGACTGACCAAATTTTATGATTTCATGTTCAAATGAACAAAACTTCAATATGTTATTGCTGACTGACCAATGTTTTATGATTTTAAGTTCAAATGAACAAAAATTTAATATGTTATTGCTGACTTATAATATTTTAGGATTTCAAGTTCAAATGAACAAAAATTCAATATGTTATTGCTGATTGACCAAATTTTATGATTTCATGTTCAAATGAACAAAAATTCAATGTTATTGCTGACTGACCAAATTTTATGATTTCAAGTCCAAATTAACAAAAATTCAATATGTTATTTCTTACTGACCAATGTTTTATGATTTCAAGCTAAATGAACAAAAATTCAATATGTTATTGCTTACTGACCAAATTTTAAAATTTCAAGTCCAAATTAACAAAAATTCAATATGTGATTTCTTACTGACCAATGTTTTCTGATTTCAAATTCAAATGAACAAAACTTCAATATGTTATTGCTGACTGACTAATGTTTTATGATTTCAAGTTAAAATGAACAACAATTAAATATGTTATTGCCGACTGACCAATTTTTCTGATTTCAAATTCAAATAAACAAAAATTCAATGTTATTGCCGACTGACCAATGTTTTATGATTTCAAATTCAAATGTACCAAAATTCAATATGTTATTGCTGACTGACCACATTTTATGATTTCAAGTTTAAATGAACAAAAATTCAATATGTTATTGCCGACTGACCAAATTTTATGATTTCAAGTTCAAATGAACAAAAATTCAATATGTTATTGCTGACTGACCAATGTTTTATGATTTCAAGCTCAAATGAACAAAACTTCAATATGTTATTGCTGACTGACCAAATTTTATGATTTCAAGTTCAAATGAACAAAAATTCAATATGTTATAGCTGACTGACCAATGTTTTATGATTTCAAGTTCAAATGAACAAAAATTCAATATGATATTGCTGACTGACCAATGTTTTATGATTTCAAATTCAAATGAACAAAAATTCAATGTTATTGCCGACTGACCAATGTTTTATGATTTCAAGTTCAAATGAACAAAAATTCAATATATTATTGCTGACTGACCAATGTTTTATGATTTCAAATTCAAATGAACAAAAATTCAATGTTATTGCTGACTGACCAATGTTTTATGATTTCAAATTCAAATGAACAAAAATTCAATGTTATTGCCGACTGACCAATGTTTTATGATTTCAAGTTCAAATGAACAAAAATTCAATATGTTATTGCTGACTGACCAATGTTTTATGATTTCAAGCTCAAATGAACAAAACTTCAATATGTTATTGCTGACTGACCAAATTTTATGATTTCAAGTTCAAATGAACAAAAATTCAATATGTTATAGCTGACTGACCAATGTTTTATGATTTCAAGTTCAAATGAACAAAAATTCAATATGATATTGCTGACTGACCAATTTTTTATGATTTCAAATTCAAATGAACAAAAATTCAATGTTATTGCCGACTGACCAATGTTTTATGATTTCAAGTTTAAATGAATAACAATTCTATATGTTATTGCTGACTGACCAATGTTTTATGATTTCAAGTTCAAATGAATAAAAAGTCAATATGTTATTGCTGACTGACCACATTTTATGATTTCAAGTTCAAATGAAAAAAACTTCAATATGTTATTGCCGACTGACCACTGTTTTATAATTTCAAGTTTAAATGAACAAAAATTCAATATGTTATTGCTGACTGACCAATGTTGTATGATTTCAAGTTCAAATGATCCAAAATTCAATATGTTATTGCTGACTGACCAATGCTTTCTGATTTCTAAATTCAAATGAACAAAAATTCAATGTTATTGCCGACTGACCAATATTTTATGATTGCAAGTTCAAATGAACAAACATTCAATATGTTATTGCCGACTGACCAATGTTTTATGATTTCAAGTTTAAATGAACAAAAATTCAATAAGTTATTGCTGACATACCAAATTTTATGATTTCACGTTCAAATGAAAAAAAATTGAATATGTTATTGCTGACTGGCCACATTTAATTATTTCAAGTTCAAAGAAACAAAACTTTAATATGTTATTGCTGACTGACCAATGTTTTCTGATTTCAAATTCAAATGAACAAAAATTCAATGTTATTGCTGACTGACCAATGTTTTACGATTTAAAGTCCAAATGAACAAAACTTCAATATGTTATTGCCGACTGACCAATGTTTTACGATTTAAAGTTCAAATGAACAAAAAGTCAATATGTTATTGCTGACTGACGAATGTTTTATGATTTCAAGTTCAAATGAACAAAAATTCACTGTGTTATTTCTGACTGACCAATGTTTTATAAATGTCAAGTTCAAATGAACAAAAAGTCAATATGTTATTGCTGACTGACCAATGTTTTATGATTTCAAGGTCAAATGAACAAAAAGTCAATATGTTATTGCTGACTGACCAAATTTTATGATTTCATGTGCAAATGAACAAAACTTCAATATGTTATTGCTGACTGACCAATGTTTTATGATTTTAAGTTCAAATGAACAAAAATTTAATATGTTATTGCTGACTGACCATATTTTATGATTTCAAGTTCAAAAGAACAAAAATTCAATATGTTATTGCTGACTGACCATATTTTATGATTTCAAGTTCAAAAGAACAAAAATTCAATATGTTATTGCTGACTGACCAAATTCTATGATTTCATGTTCAAATGAACAAAACTTCAATATGTTATTGCTGACTGACCAATGTTTTATTATTTTAAGTTCAAATGAACAAAAATTCAATATGTTATTGCTGACCGACCAAATATTATGATTTCATGTTCAAATGAACAAAAATTCAATATGTTATTGCTGACTGACCAATGTTTTATGATTTCAAGTTCAAATGAACAAAAATTCAATATGTTATTGCTGACTGACCAAATTTTATGATTTCATGTTCAAATGAAAAAAACTTCAATATGTTATTGCTGACTGACCAATGTTTTATGATTCCAAGTTTAAATGAATAAAAATTCTATATGTGTTTGCTGACTGACCAATGTTTTATGATTTCAAGTTCAGATGAACAAAAATTTAATATGTTATTGCTGACTGACAAAATTTTATGATTTCAAGTTCAAATGAACAAAAATTCAATATGTTATTGCTGACTGACCAATGTTTTATGATTCCAAGTTTAAATGAATAAAAATTCTATATGTGTTTGCTGACTGACCAATGTTTTATGATTTCAAGTTCAGATGAACAAAAATTTAATATGTTATTGCTGACTGACCACATTTTATGATTTCAAGTTCAAATGAACAAAAATTCAATATGTTATTGCCGACTGACCAATGTTTTATGATTTCAAGTTTAAATGAATAAAAATTCTATATGTGTTTGCTGACTGACCAATGTTTTATGATTTCAAGTTCAGATGAACAAAAATTTAATATGTTATTGCTGACTGACCACATTTTATGATTTCAAGTTCAAATGAACAAAAATTCAATATGTTATTGCCGACTGACCAATGTTTTATGATTTCAAGTTTAAATGAATAAAAATTCTATATGTGTTTGCTGACTGACCAATGTTTTATGATTTCAAGTTCAGATGAACAAAAATTTAATATGTTATTGCTGACTGACCACATTTTATGATTTCAAGTTCAAATGAACAAAAATTCAGTATGTTATTGCTGACTGACCAATGTTTTATGATTTCAAGTCCAAATGAACAAAAATTTAATATGTTATTTTTTACTGACCAATGTTTTATGATTTCAAGTTCAAATGAACAAAAATTCAAGGTGTTATTTCTTACTGACCAATGTTTTATAAATTTCAAGTTCAAATGAACAAAAATTCAATATGTTATTGCTGACTGACCAATGTTTTATCATTTCAAGTTCAAATGAACAAAAATTCAATATGTTATTACTGACTGACAAAATTTTATGATTTCATGTTCAAATGAACAAAACTTCAATATGTTATTGCTGACTGACCAATGTTTTATGATTTTAAGTTCAAATGAACAACAATTAAATATGTTATTGCTGACTGACCATATTTAATGATTTCAAGTTCAAATGAACAAAACTTCAATATGTTATTGCTGACTGACCAAAGTTTATGATTTCATGTTCAAATGAACAAAACTTCAATATGTTATTGCTGACTGACCAATGTTTTATGATTTCAAGTTCAAATGAACAAAAATTCAATATGTTATTGCTGACTGACCAAATTTTATGATTTCATGTTCAAATGAACAAAAATTCAATATGTTACTGCTGACTGACCAATGTTTTATGATTTCAAGTTCAAATGAACAAAAAGTCAATATGTTATTGCTGACTGACCAAATTTTATGATTTCATGTTCAAATTAACAAAACTTTAATATGTTATTGCTGACTGACCAAATTTTATGATTTCAAGTCCAAATAAACAAAAAGTCAATATGTTATTGCTGACTGACCAAATTTTATGATTTCAAATTCAAATGAACAAAAATGTAGTATTTTATTGCTGACTGACCACATTTTATGATTTCAAGTTCAAATGAACAAAAATTCAATATGTTATTGCTGGCTGACCAATGTTTTATGATTTCAAGTCCAAATTAACAAAAATTCAATATGTTATTTCTTACTGAGTAATGTTTTATGATTTCAAGGTCAAATTAACAAAAATTCAATATGTTATTGCTGACTGACCAATGTTTTATGATTTCAAGTTCAAATAAACAAAAATTCAATGTTATTGCCGACTGACCAATGTTTTATGATTTCAAGTTTAAATGAATAAAAATTCTATATGTGTTTGCTGACTGACCAATGTTTTATGATTTCAAGTTCAGATGAACAAAAATTTAATATGTTATTGCTGACTGACAAAATTTTATGATTTCAAGTTCAAATGAACAAAAATTCAATATGTTATTGCCGACTGACCAATGTTTTATGATTCCAAGTTTAAATGAATAAAAATTCTATATGTGTTTGCTGACTGACCAATGTTTTATGATTTCAAGTTCAGATGAACAAAAATTTAATATGTTATTGCTGACTGACCACATTTTATGATTTCAAGTTCAAATGAACAAAAATTCAATATGTTATTGCCGACTGACCAATGTTTTATGATTTCAAGTTTAAATGAATAAAAATTCTATATGTGTTTGCTGACTGACCAATGTTTTATGATTTCAAGTTCAGATGAACAAAAATTTAATATGTTATTGCTGACTGACCACATTTTATGATTTCAAGTTCAAATGAACAAAAATTCAGTATGTTATTGCCGACTGACCAATGTTTTATGATTTAAAGTTCAAATGAACAAAAATTCAATATGTTATTGCTGACTGACCACATTTTATGATTTCAAGTCCAAATTAACAAAAATTTAATATGTTATTTTTTACTGAACAATGTTTTATGATTTCAAGTTCAAATGAACAAAAATTCAATATGTTATTGCTGATTGACCAATGTTTTATGATTTCAAGCTCAAATGAACAAAAAGTCAATATGTTATTGCTGACAAACCAAATATTATGATTTCAAGTTCAAATGAACAAAAATTCAATATGTTATTGCTGACTGACAAAATTTTATGATTTCAAGTTCAAATTTACAAAAATTCAATATGTTATTGCTGACTGACGAATGTTTTATGATTTCAAGTTCAAATGAACAAAAATTCAAGGTGTTATTTCTGACTGACCAATGTTTTATAAATTTCAAGTTCAAATGAACAAAAATTCAATATGTTATTGCTGACTGACCAAATTTTATGATTTCATGTTCAAATGAACAAAACTTCAATATGTTATTGCTGACTGACCAATGTTTTATGATTTTAAGTTCAAATGAACAAAATTCAATATGTTATTGCTGACTGACCAAATTTTATGATGTAATGTTCAAATGAACAAAACTTCAATATGTTATTGCTGACTGACCAAATTTTATGATTTCATGTTCAAATGAACAAAAATTCAATATGTTATTGCTGACTGACCAAATTTTATGATGTAATGTTCAAATGAACAAAACTTCAATATGTTATTGCTGACTGACCAATGTTTTATGATTTTAAGTTCAAATGAACAAAAATGCAATATGTTATTGCTGACTGACCAAATTTTATGATTTCATGTTCAAATGAACAAAAATTCAATATGTTACTGCTGACTGACCAATGTTTTATGATTTCAAGTTCAAATGAACAAAAAGTCAATATGTTATTGCTGACTGACCAAATTCTATGATTTCATGTTCAAATGAACAAAAATTCAATATGTTATTGCTGACTGACCAATGTTTTATGATTTCATGTTCAAATAAACAAAACTTCAATATGTTATTGCTGACTGACCAAATTTTATGATTTCATGTTCAAATGAACAAAACTTCAATATGTTATTGCTGACTGACCAAATTTTATGATTTCATGTTCAAATGAACAAAAATTCAATATGTTATTGCTGACTGACCAAATTTTATGATTTCATGTTCAAATGAACAAAACTTCAATATGTTATTGCTGACTGACCAAATTTTATGATTTCATGTTCAAATGAACAAAAATTCAATATGTTATTGCTGACTGACCAAATTTTATGATGTAATGTTCAAATGAACAAAACTTCAATATGTTATTGCTGACTGACCAATGTTTTATGATTTTAAGTTCAAATGAACAAAACTTCAATATGTTATTGCTGACTGACCAAATTTTATGATTTCATGTTCAAATGAACAAAAATTCAATATGTTATTGCTGACTGACCAAATTTTATGATGTAATGTTCAAATGAACAAAACTTCAATATGTTATTGCTGACTGACCAATGTTTTATGATTTTAAGTTCAAATGAACAAAAATGCAATATGTTATTGCTGACTGACCAAATTTTATGATTTCATGTTCAAATGAACAAAAATTCAATATGTTACTGCTGACTGACCAATGTTTTATGATTTCAAGTTCAAATGAACAAAAATTCAATATGTTATTGCTGACTGACCAATGTTTTATGATTTCATGTTCAAATGAACAAAACTTCAATATGTTATTGCTGACTGACCAAAGTTTATGATTTCATGTTCAAATGAACAAAACTTCAATATGTTATTGCTGACTGACCAAATTTTATGAATTCATGTTCAAATTAACAAAACTTTAATATGTTATTGCTGACTGATCAAATTTTATGATTTCAAGTCCAAATGGACAAAAAGTCAATATGTTATTGCTGACTGACCAAATTTTATGATTTCATGTTCAAATGAACAAAAATGTAATATTTTATTGCTGACTGACAAATGTTTTATGATTTCAAGTTCAAATTAACAAAAATTCAATATGTTATTGCTGGCTGACCAATGTTTTATGATGTCAAGTCCAAATTAACAAAAATTCAATATGTTATTTCTTACTGAGTAATGTTTTATGATTTCAAGGTCAAATTAACAAAAATTCAATATGTTATTGCTGACAGACCAATGTTTTATAATTTCAAGTTCAAATAACAAAATTCAATATGTTATTGCTGACTGACTAAATTTTATGATTTCAAGTCCAAATGAACAAAAATTCAATATGTTATTGCTGACTGACCAATGTTTTATGATTTAAAGTTCAAATGAAGAAAAAGTCAATATGTTATTTCTGACTGACCAAATTTTATGATTTCAAGTCCAAATTAACAAGAATTCAATATGTTATTGCTGACTGACCAATGTTTTATGATTTCAAGTTCAAATGAACAAAAATTCAATATGTTATTGCTGACTGACCAAATTTTATGATTTCAAGTCCAAATTAACAAGAATTCAATATGTTATTTCTTACTGACCAATGTTTTATGATTTCAAGTTCAAATTAACAAAACTTCAATATGTTATTGCTGACTGACCAATGTTTTATGATTTCAAGTTCAAATGAACAAAAATTCAATGTTATTGCCGACTGACCAATGTTTTATGATTTCAAGTTTAAATGAATAAAAATTCTATATGTGTTTGCTGACTGACCAATGTTTTATGATTTCAAGTTCAGATGAACAAAAATTTAATATGTTATTGCTGACTGACCACATTTTATGATTTCAAGTTCAAATGAACAAAAATTCAATATGTTATTGCCGACTGACCAATGTTTTATGATTCCAAGTTTAAATGAATAAAAATTCTATATGTGTTTGCTGACTGACCAATGTTTTATGATTTCAAGTTCAGATGAACAAAAATTTAATATGTTATTGCTGACTGACCACATTTTATGATTTCAAGTTCAAATGAACAAAAATTCAATATGTTATTGCCGACTGACCAATGTTTTATGATTTCAAGTTTAAATGAATAAAAATTCTATATGTGTTTGCTGACTGACCAATGTTTTATGATTTCAAGTTCAGATGAACAAAAATTTAATATGTTATTGCTGACTGACCACATTTTATGATTTCAAGTTCAAATGAACAAAAATTCAGTATGTTATTGCCGACTGACCAATGTTTTATGATTTAAAGTTCAAATGAACAAAAATTCAATATGTTATTGCTGACTGACCACATTTTATGATTTCAAGTCCAAATTAACAAAAATTTAATATGTTATTTTTTACTGAACAATGTTTTATGATTTCAAGTTCAAATGAACAAAAATTCAATATGTTATTGCTGATTGACCAATGTTTTATAATTTCAAGTTCAAATGAACAAAAATTCAATATGTTATTGCTGACTGACCAAATTTTATGATTTCAAGATCAAATTTACAAAAATTCAATATGTTATTCCTGACTGACCAATGTTTTATGATTTCAAGCTCAAATGAACAAAAAGTCAATATGTTATTGCTGACAAACCAAATATTATGATTTCAAGTTCAAATGAACAAAAATTCAATATGTTATTGCTGACAGACCAATGTTTTATGATTTCAAGTTCAAATGAACAAAAATTTAATATGTTATTGCCGACTGACCAATGTTTTATGATTTCAAGTTCAAATGAACAAAAATGTAATATGTTATTGCCGACTGACCACATTTTATGATTTCAAGTTCAAATGAACAGCTACAGTAGAATTGAAATACACTCTACTATTTTCACAGCTGGTCAATTTCAAAAATACAATCTGGATGGAAGAACACTTTAGAAGAAAGATATGCAAAAAAATCCTGTGACGAGGGTCATTGACACACTCACACAAGAGGACTTCCATGGGACCTTCCAGAAGTTGCTGGAATGGTAAAACAAGTGCATTGTATCCGGAGGAGATTACTTCAAAGGGGACTAGAGTTTCATGTGTGTACTATCAATAAAAAGTCTGGGAACTTATTGAAGGCACCTCATAGATAAGTAAATATAATTTTCCAGCTCATTCGCGAAAAGAGAACGGGAATATGAAACAGTTCAAATCGGATCGGTAATTGAGATTTCATGGCGACTGCAATAAAACCACCAGTGTACTAATTACGAGCCATTGGTTCACACGAGTGCACCTTCGTGTGAAAGCAATAATAACATGTTTATTGTAATGTAATTACTCTGTCACATTTATTATTTATAAATCTTATACGAGAAATGTTCCAAAAGTAATGCTTCCAATATTTTTATTCCACCAGAATGGATCAGAAAATAATGCCAATTTCTTTGTTATGATGACTGAACTTATGCATTCGTAACCCTAAATCTCTCTGTTGCAGATATTGATGGTATGAGATTGTAAGAAACCAAACCCAGTCATTGACGTGCGTCAGAAGCAGAGGTGTGTCATTGCATTCCTGGCAAAAGTGCATGGAAATTGGTGGTGATCGCGTAGAAAATTCTGGATTACAAAAAGTCGCTCGCTTTAATTGTACCACTCGCATAATTGTAGCTTATCAACCTTTCGAGATTTTACTTGTCATAATAACTAAGTTTTTATTTCATGTAATTATTTTTAATCCTAGAAATTGATTTTTAAAAAGTAGCTTATTTTTGATGCCCAAAATCAATGCAGACTATATCTGAGGTTTAACTGAGGTTAAATTTTTTAACAAGATCTACCAAAAAAAACAAAAAAACAAAAAAACAAAAAACAAAAACAAAAAAAAAAAACACAAAAACGAAACAAAAAAGGGGAGTGTGAAAAATACACAAATAAATGTTACCTCGTATGACAAAGCCCACCCCGGACACCCATGCACATCTATCGTTCATCGCCGGCAAAAATACATCGGGAATGGTGGTGACTATATATGAATATATAATTTCTGGTGCTAAAGAGGTCACTCTTTAGAAAAATATCATTTCCGCTATTCATCAAGATTTTGGCTTAAATATTGAAGGCTTTATATATATTAAAAAATGTGCAGCTCTTCAACATTTTGGGTTAAAATAGGAGGCTTTATCTAGTATATATCTTCTTCTATAATATAAAGCGGAACGTCTGTATGTGTGTCTGGTCACGAATAGGCTCCTATATGGTTGACTATTATGGAAAACTGATCACATATAATGATAGAAGATGTATCGAGACACAGGAATGGGTATGTTTGATCTCGCATAATTATTACTCATTAGAATTGTGGCGTACGCGCCTGGTCCACAAAGTATGGAAATAAAAAATTTAAAAATTAAAAAAAAAAACGTTTACAAGTGTTTTTGATATAGATGTACATAATAATACTTTGATAAGGATGTTTTAACTTAAATAGGGATGGTATAATAAAATTGTGGGGTCTGCGTTTGCGCCTGGCCTCCATAGAATGAAAATAGGCACAAACTTTAATAAAGACTTTTCATATCTATCTGCGTAAGTATACTTTGATAATTATGTTTCAGTTTGAAGAGATATGGTATAATAAAATTATGGGGTGTTCGTTCGCGCCTGACCTCCATAGAATGGAAATATGCCACAAAGTTTAACAAGGTTTTTTAATATAGATCCACAGAATATTGTGATAAGTGTTTCGGTGTGAACAGGTATGGTATAATAAATTATGGGGTTTATCTATTTTATTTTTACTCTCATCATATTTTGCTTTTGTTTTGATACCCTCAAATTCGAAGCTATCTCTTTACAACCCTTCCTTTTCATAACCTATCATGCTTTCATAAATCAAAGTCCAGCCGCGACCACCCCCAGCTCACCGGACTGTTTCGCCAAAACTCTAGCATGCCTTAGAATCTCCTCCACCTCCATGGTTTTAATATCAGTCAGTCGTTGCAGTTCCATGGAGATGCGATCAGGGAAACCAGTTACAAGCGCCAGCTTTACTGTCTTCTCAAGGCTGCGTCCCCCATATCCAACCAATCCTGCTAGTCGCCTTATCTCTGCCACGTACACGTCCCCAGACTTCCCAGTCCAGGTGACTCTTTTGAGCTTGTTTTAAGCCTCAAACGCGCTCTCGGAAAATGCGGTCTTTAACCGGTTTTCAATGCTCTCAGCAATGGTCTGATCCGTCTCTCCCATTTCTAGATAAACTGCGAGAGCACTTCCTTCCAAATACATTGGTATTAACGTGGCTACATCCTCGATCTTCTGCAGCCTTGCTACCAACTTCAGCTTGTTAAGCCACGCAACCACGTCACCTTCTCCAGTAAATGGCCTCAGGATATCGCTGCTCAATCTTACTCGGTCACCCATTTTTGTCACTGTGCCGAAATAGCTTGACGTTAAATTTGAACTCAACCTCAGATCAAAAGTCTCAAACTCAAATCCAACTGTTCTCTTCTCTCTGCACTTTCCACACTGACACCAAAATAAAGAAGACGGCTCTTTTATAGAGAGACCCAACCACATCTCATTTGCATACCCCCTTCCCTCTCTCGTCACATCACGTGATTTTCAGTCCATAAATACCAGAGGGCGGCCATTTTTATTTTCTCTTTTTTTTCTTTCCTAACACGAGCCACATGATGCATGAGGTAAGGTTCTTTACTTTTAACCACAATATCGGAAGAAGACGAAAACGGGGTGGGAATTAAGGTTTGTATTGAAACAGAGAAAAATAAATGATAATAATTTCTCATGACGAGTAATACCTGAAGAATTTTTATTACATACTAAACTTTTGTATTAGCTATATCGCTTGAAGAGGTCTCTAGTTACTAGTAACTGGTTTACCGAAACATGCTCAACAATGTGTAGCAACATAGTAATGCTTACGTAAAAAAATAAAATAAAAAGTATATCTTGTCCTACTTCGGTATTGATTACTTTTGTATCAAAACTTCAATGGTTATTTTGCCCCTGGAAAATATTAACCTGGATATATATATATATATATATATATATATATATATATATATATATATATATATATATATATATATCCAGGTTAATATTTTCCATATATAGAGAAAGGGGTGCGTATGTGCGTGTGTGTGTGTGTGTGTGTGTGTGTGTGTGTGTGTGTGTGTAAAACTTCTAACCCATTTCTTAACAATGTATGTAAATCGATATTTCACTCACTGCTCGTTTTATCCGCATCATAAGAATTACTTCAAAATGAAAACCACGTGGGGTCCTCATTAAATATGGATTTCCCATTAAAGCAATTTTCATGTTATAGTTTTTTTCCTTTCATTCTAGTTGCACTCAATGTTATCAAACGCGTTTTTGTTATTCTATTACTTAGCAACCATTTTCTTTTGATGTTAAATTTATTATTAAACAAAACAATACAAAACGTTTTTTTTTTTTTTTACCTATGATTGACCACCGATATCTGATTGGTTGATCTAATCATGTAACATAGACATATTTGCAGTTAAAACATTAGTGACGGTACATATAGTCCATCGTCATGCTAAATTTAAATAAAATGTATACACAAACTTTAGATTTTTCGTGTCTCCTGAAGATAGTAAGGTGTCGACATTTGTAAATGTTTTAATCAAAAGATGATGTAGAAAAATTGTAATGAATGCTTACATTACTTGCCTAAAATAAACGCCCACGTTTTTTTTTTTTGCGTGGCTTGCAGGGTTCGGCTGTTAAATGATAGAATAAACCAAAATGGCGACACTCAGGCCATTTTGTCTTCAACGGTGTCGCGAACTAACGTCGAAACCCCACCAATACTCATGGATGCAAATTAGAATATCTTGGGCTGCATATAAGCAAATCGTTTGAAGAACAGGGGAGTTCGTTTTTTAGGAAGGGGAGCTGTACACTCGTGCTACATTGAATTGTATGTGTTGTTCGAAGCTGAAAAACAGAGATACGGTCAATTTCTACGATTTTCAAATGCAAAATACACCCAATTGAAAATTTAATTAAAAACAAGCATTGTATTTTTATTGCTTATTTGTAACAAGTTCTCACGTGGAAGCCGCGAAGCCGGTTAAAAATCATTTTGCTTGTGACAGCTTAATTTTAACAACCTGGACTATAAGAAAATTAAAATAGGCCATTGGATATTTTTTGAGCTTCAGCCTTTCACCGTCCATATGTTGTGTAGCCGTGAGTAAATATTTATATATACGTGTGTCTTCTAGTCGTGAGATTGTATGAGAGTGTATATACATTTGTATATACGTGACACTGACATCTTTATAACGTGTGCATATATGTGTTCGTCTATGACCGTTTAGCGTTGTGATCGTCTAATCTAGAGTTCGTTTTGTGCATTACAATTCATGACGGGAGATAATACACATAAATACCTATATAGCACAAAAGACAAATAACACTTAATTGGGGGTTCAAAACCTGGCCAATCGGGAACATACTTGGTCCATATTTGATCTTATTTGGCGGATAGCTGCAATGGAAATTCTTCCCGAGAAATGACAGAGTCTCGGGTTTTATTTTCAGCAATTTTTATTCCAGAGTGTTTTTCTATTTTTGAAAAGTTGCAACGTTGATTCTGACTATCGGCATTTTTGACTCCCTCTACTCGGAGCCATCACGATCTGAAGACCTTATTTCTTCCTATCTCGACTTCGACTGACTCAAATAATTTTCACATATTTCAAAAAGACCATCTCCCCTTCTAAATGACGTCATTAGTATACGTTACTTAGATAATCACCTGGTGTTTTGATATATCATTTATCATTGTAAGTTGTAAACTAAAATGCTATGATAATATTAAGTTAACATTCCTAAATTAATGTAAATAAATATTTATTCTAAATATTTTTATTATTCCAAAACATTTTAGCTGACAAAACTTTTGGCTTGAATAATCATAATTATTGTGGATTATTTAACATAGAAAATAGTTATCTCTGGTTATTTAGATTTACTTTCCTACATACGCAAAACGCTCCAGTAAAACAAATCATCTCCTCCATAAAAGCGATATTTTTCTACGTTACAGTTTTGACCTCAGCAACTTCTATTGGAAGTAATTTCCTTGTAATATAACCAGTCCATTCGGTTCGTTTCACTGCCTGTATTGTTTGTACACATGTTATTCAGCCGGAAATTGCAGGAACGAAATAAAATGGCGTTATAAAACTTTAAACAACATTTAAGTGTAAAGAAGAAAAAGCGAAATGTCTGTTGTACTAATAAAACGTCATTCGTAAAACAATGTAAAAAATAATTGCTCAGTTCGTGTTATAAGTGAACGGAATTTCGCACAATTGTCTGAATTGCCTGTTAATGTATCACAGCTCGACTAATAAAAACAACTGAAATGGCCGAGTCTCTCTTAGATCGCTTGTCCAGGATGAAACCCATACTGGTAGATATCGTGTCAGAAATTAACGTTCGCTACTTACGTGGATTCATTACAAAAAAAGTAGTAAATAGTTTCTGAAATTGTTTAAGGTAAGTATTGATTGTTCGTATTATTTGAATTGTTCAGACCACTGTTCTCACTTTCAGTGTTTTTTTTTCACAATATTTTCGTCAATGTAACCCCCGACCTTCTTTCAAGTGTTCGATGCAGAAATCTTTCTATCAAACTCAGGAATGCATGGGATTTCGAACGGGACATTTATTTAATCCCTAGTGGTAGCATGTTCTCGTTTCGTCAGCAATAACTGGATAGAAGACCTAAGTAATTTGCAATTGTATTTTTTAGCGTTCCTCATACTGAGAAATCCAGAAGAGTGTAACCTTAGAACTGAATTTTAACAAGTACTTTATCCTCGACAATACGAGTCGTTGCAAATACAATTAAAAATTACTTTTACTCATCCATGCGAGTATATGATTATGTGACACAATGACGTAAGGCCTTTTGAGGGAGCTGCGGGTTTCTACATTAATAACCACATTATCAAGCTTCTAACCTTGTGCCTGACTTTATGATGAAGTACAAACGTTAATCCCATTAATGCAACGACAGAAAGCTGCCTGTAAAGAAGCAATTAACACACAAGAAGCGACCCATACGAGCCAGTTATAGTATAGAGTATATGATTAAAATAATAAACTCAGAGGATATTATTAAAATAATAAACTCAGAGTATCTGATAAAAATAACAAACTCAGATTATCTAAAATAATATTCTCAAAGGATATGATTAAAATAATAAACACAGAGTATCTGACTAATATAATATTCTCAGAGTATATGATTAAAATAATAAACTCAGAGTATCTGACTAATATAATATTCTCAGAATATATGATTAAAATAATATTTTCAGAGTATCTGACTAAAATAATAAACTCAGAGTATATGATTATAATAATAAACTCAGAGTATATGACTAAAATAATACACTCAGAGTATATGATTAAAATAATAAACTCAGAGTATATGATTAAAATAATAAACTCAGAGTATATGACTAAAATAATAAACTCAGAGGGTATGACTAAAATAATACACTCAGAGGATATGACTATAATAATAAACTCAGAGTATATGATTACAATAATACACCCAGAGTATCTAACAAACAAAAATAAACTCAGAGTATATGATTAAAATAATAAACTCAGAGTATATGATTAAAAAAATAAACTCAGAGTATATGACTATAATAATAAACTCAGAGTATATGACTAAAATAATAAACTCAGAGTATATGATTAAAATAATAAACTCAGAGGATATGACTACAATATTAAACTCAGAGTATATGACTAAAATAATAAACTCAGAGTATATGACTACAATAATACACCCAGAGTATCTAAGAAAAAAATAAACTCAGAGTATATGACTAAAATAATAAACTCAGAGGATATGACTATAATAATAAACTCAGAGTATATGACTATAATAATAAACTCAGAGTATATGACTACAATAATACACCCAGAGTATCTAACAAAAAAAATAAACTCAGAGTATATGACTATAATAATAAACTCAGAGTATATGACTAAAATAATAAACTCAGAGTATATAATTATAATAATAAACTCGGATTATATGACTAAAATAATAAACTCAGAGGATATGACTATAATAATAAACTCAGAGTATATGACTACAATAATACACTCAGAGTATCATACAAAAAAAAATAAACTCAGAGTATATGACTAAAATAATAAACTCAGAGGATATTACTATAATAATAAACTCAGAGTATATGATTAAAATAATAAACTCAGAGTATATGACTAAAATAATAAACTCAGAGTATATGACGAAAATAATAACCTCAGAGTATATGACTAAAATAATAAACTCAGAGTATATGACTAAAATAATAAACTCAGATTATATGACTAAAATAATACACTCAGAGGATATGACTATAATAATAAACTCAGATTATATGACTAAAATAATAAACTCAGAGCATATGACTATAATAATAAACTCAGAGTATATGACTAAAATAATTAACTCAGAGGATATAACTAAAATAATAAACTCAGAGTATATGACTAAAATAATAAACTCAGAGTATATGACTACAATAATACACCCAGAGTATCTAACAAAAAATAATAAACTCAGAGTATATGACTATAATAATAAACTCAGAGTATATGACTATAATAATAAACTCAGATTATAAGACTAAAATAATAAACTCAGAGTATATGACTAAAATAATAAACTCAGTATATGACTACAATAATACACCCAGAGTATCTAACAAAAAATAATAAACTCAGAGTATATGACTATAATAATAAACTCAGAGTATATGACTATAATAATAAACTCAGATTATAAGACTAAAATAATAAACTCAGAGTATATGACTATAATAATAAACTCAGAGGATATGACTAAAATAATAAACTCAGAGGATATGACTAAAATAATAAACTCAGAGTATATGACTATAATAATAAACTCAGAGTATATGATTAAAATAATAAACTCAGAGTATATGATTAAAATAATAAACTCAGAGTATATGATTAAAATAATAAACTCAGAGGATATGACTAAAATAATAAACTCAGAGGGTATGACTAAAATAATAAACTCAGAGGATATGACTAAAATAATAAATAAAGAGTATATGACTACAATAATACACCCAGAGTATCTAACAAAAAGTAATAAACTCAGAGTATATGACTACAATAATAAACTCAGATTATATGATTAAAATAATAAACTCAGAGTATATGATTAAAATAATAAACTCAGAGTATATGACTAAAAAATTGAACTCAGATAATTTGACTAAAATAATAAACTCAGAGGATATGATTAAAATAATAAATCAAAGTATATGACTAAAATAATGAACTCAGAGTATATGACTAAAATAATAAACTCAGAGGATATGACTAAAATAATAAACTCAGAGTATATGACTAAAATAATAAACTAAGAGTATATGACTAAAATAATACACCCAGAGTATCTAACAAAAAATAATAAACTCAGAGTATATGACTATAATAATAAACTCAGAGGATATGACTAAAATAATAAACTCAGAGGATATGACTAAAATAATAAACTCAGAGTATATTACTAAAATAATAAACTCAGAGTATATGATTAAAATAATAAACTCAGAGTATATGATTAAAATAATAAACTCAGAGTATATGATTAAAATAATAAACTCAGAGGATATGACTAAAATAATAAACTCAGAGGGTATGACTAAAATAATAAACTCAGAGGATATGACTATAATAATAAACAAAGAGTATATGACTACAATAATACACCCAGAGTATCTAACAAAAAGTAATAAACTCAGAGTATATGACTATAATAATAAACTCAGATTATATGATTAAAATAATAAACTCAGAGTATATGATTAAAATAATAAACTCAGAGTATATGACTAAAAAATTGAACTCAGATAATATGACTAAAATAATAAATCAAAGTATATGACTAAAATAATGAACTCAGAGTATATGACTAAAATAATAAACTCAGAGGATATGACTAAAATAATAAACTCAGAGTATATGACTAAAATAATAAACACAGAGTATATGGCTAAAATAATAAACTCAGAGTATATGACTATAATAATAAACTCAGAGTATATGACTAAAATAATAAACTCAGAGTATATGACTAAAATAATAAACACAGAGTATATGGCTAAAATAATAAACTCAGAGTATATTACTATAATAATAAACTCAGAGTATATGATTAAAATAATAAACTCAGAGTATATGATTAAAATAATAAACTCAGAGGATATGATTAAAATAATAAACTCAGAGTATATAACTAAAATAATGAACTCAGAGTATATGACTAAAATAATAAACTCAGAGTATATGACTAAAATAATAAACTCAGAGTATATGACTAAAATAATAAACTCAGAGTATATGACTAAAATAATAAACTCAGAGTATATGACTAAAATAATAAACTCAGAGTATATGATTAAAATAATAAACTTAGAGGATATGACTAAAATAATAAACTTAGAGGATATGACTAAAATAATAAACTCAAAGTATATGACTATAATAATAAACTCAGAGTATATGATTAAAATAATAAACTTAGAGGATATTACTAAAATAATAAACTCAGAGGATATGATTAAAATAATAAACTCAAAGTATATGACTATAATAATAAACTCAGAGTATATGATTAAAATAATAAACTTAGAGGATATGACTAAAATAATAAACTCAGAGGATATGATTAAAATAATAAACTTAAAGTATATGACTATAATAATAAACTCAGAGTATATGATTAAAATAATAAACTTAGAGGATATGACTAAAATAATAAACTTAGAGGATATGATTAAAATAATAAACTCAGAGGATATGACTATAATAATAAACTCAGAGTATATCACTATAATAATAAACTCAGAGTATATGATTAAAATAATAAACTTAGAGGATATGACTAAAATAATAAACTCAGATTATATGACTAAAATAATAAACTCAGAAGATATGACTAAAATAATAAACTCAGAGGATATGACTAAAATAATAAACTCAGAGTATATGACTAAAATAATAAACTTAGAGGATATGACTAAAATAATAAACTCAGAGTATATGACTATAATAATAAACTCAGAGTATATGATTAAAATAATAAACTCAGAGTATATGATTAAAATAATAAACTCAGAGTATATGATTAAAATAATAAACTCAGAGGATATGACTAAAATAATAAACTCAGAGGGTATGACTAAAATAATAAACTCAGAGGATATGACTATAATAATAAACAAAGAGTATATGACTACAATAATACACCCAGAGTATCTAACAAAAAGTAATAAACTCAGAGTATATGACTATAATAATAAACTCAGATTATATGATTAAAATAATAAACTCAGAGTATATGATTAAAATAATAAACTCAGAGTATATGACTAAAAAATTGAACTCAGATAATATGACTAAAATAATAAATCAAAGTATATGACTAAAATAATGAACTCAGAGTATATGACTAAAATAATAAACTCAGAGGATATGACTAAAATAATAAACTCAGAGTATATGACTGAAATAATAAACACAGAGTATATGGCTAAAATAATAAACTCAGAGTATATGACTATAATAATAAACTCAGAGTATATGACTAAAATAATAAACTCAGAGTATATGACTAAAATAATAAACACAGAGTATATGGCTAAAATAATAAACTCAGAGTATATTACTATAATAATAAACTCAGAGTATATGATTAAAATAATAAACTCAGAGTATATGATTAAAATAATAAACTCAGAGGATATGATTAAAATAATAAACTCAGAGTATATAACTAAAATAATGAACTCAGAGTATATGACTAAAATAATAAACTCAGAGTATATGACTAAAATAATAAACTCAGAGTATATGACTAAAATAATAAACTCAGAGTATATGACTAAAATAATAAACTCAGAGTATATGACTAAAATAATAAACTCAGAGTATATGATTAAAATAATAAACTTAGAGGATATGACTAAAATAATAAACTTAGAGGATATGACTAAAATAATAAACTCAAAGTATATGACTATAATAATAAACTCAGAGTATATGATTAAAATAATAAACTTAGAGGATATTACTAAAATAATAAACTCAGAGGATATGATTAAAATAATAAACTCAAAGTATATGACTATAATAATAAACTCAGAGTATATGATTAAAATAATAAACTTAGAGGATATGACTAAAATAATAAACTCAGAGGATATGATTAAAATAATAAACTCAAAGTATATGACTATAATAATAAACTCAGAGTATATGATTAAAATAATAAACTTAGAGGATATGACTAAAATAATAAACTTAGAGGATATGATTAAAATAATAAACTCAGAGGATATGACTATAATAATAAACTCAGAGTATATCACTATAATAATAAACTCAGAGTATATGATTAAAATAATAAACTTAGAGGATATGACTAAAATAATAAACTCAGATTATATGACTAAAATAATAAACTCAGAAGATATGACTAAAATAATAAACTCAGAGGATATGACTAAAATAATAAACTCAGAGTATATGACTAAAATAATAAACTCAGAGGATATGACTAAAATAATAAACTCAGAGTATATGACTAAAATAATAAACTCAGATTATATGACTAAAATAATAAACTCAGAGTATATGACTAAAATAATAAACTCAAAGTATATGACTAAAATAATAAACTCAGATTATATGACTAAAATAATAAACTCAGAGTATATTACTAAAATAATAAACTCAGAGTATATTATTAAAATAATAAACTCAGAGTATATGACTATAATAATAAACTCAGAGTATATGACTAAAATAATAAACTCAGAGTATTTTATTAAAATAATAAACTCAGAGTATATGACTATAATAATAAACTCAGAGTATATGACTAAAATAATAAACTCAGAGTATATGACTAAAATAATAAACTCAGATTATATGACTAAAATAATAAACTCAGAGTATATGACTAAAATGATAAACTCAGAGTATATGATTAAAATAATAAACTCAGAGTATATGACTATAATAATAAACTCAGAGTATATTACTAAAATAATAAACTCAGAGTATATGACTAAAATAATAAACTCAGAGTATATGACTAAAATAATAAACACAGAGTATATGACTAAAAAAATAAACTCAGAGTATATGACTAAAATAATAAACTCACAGGGTATGACTAAAATAATAAACTCAGAGGATATGACTATAATAATAACTCAGAGTATATGACTACAATAATACACCCGGAGTATCTAACAAAAAAATAATAAACTCAGAGTATATGACTAAAATAATAAACTCAGATTATATGACTAAAATATAAACTCAGAGGATATGATTAAAATAATAAACTCAGAGTATATGACTAAAATAATAAACTCAGAGGATATGACTATAATAATAAACTCAGAGTATATGACTAAAAAAATAAACTCAGAGTATATGACTATAATAATAAACTCAGAGGATATGATTAAAATAATAAACTTAGAGGATATGACTAAAATAATAAACTCAGAGTATATGACTCAAATAATAAATACAACAATATTAAATAAACGTGATATGGCAAGAATATGGACAATTTCAAATTGACTATTTTAACAGGTTTGTTATACATCTTGATCCTGCGTCAGCAAATAGAAATAATGTTAACTAGTGTGGATTTCGGTCAGGGTTACATTGAGTACATGTTAGGATAATCTTCTCGAAAAAAGAAATAGACCCTTCTAAAGCTGGCGTGATTTAAGCAAGGGTTTAAAATGTTACTTTCCCAGAAATGCAGATGTCGAATGGTATTACATGGAAATGACGTCAAATCTTTTAGGGCCAGAAAAATGTTTTTAGTCAGTCGGAGTCGGGAAGCAAGTGGCTGTTGAGCATTGATAACTGTTAACTGATTCGTACATAAATATTTACTTTTTCTAGTGTACTATTCATTGTAATTGCATCATAATCATCTCCAAAATAATATGTGATAACACTGGCAAACACATGTTATTTACATACTTTCTACCTTAAAATCTGGTGTTTTGCAGCCTTGTTTTAAACTGATTATCTCTTTTTAAGTTACTTTTAACCAAAATGTTTCTTTCTTCCTAATTTCCTTTTTCAGTTGGTATTTAATTCCTTTTTGCAACTACTGGCGACACAGCACTTTCTTCTTTATCCGCTCGCATACCAACATGTATCAACATGATGTTTTACTCATTTCTTCTTCTGGATAATGTTTTTCTTTACTTTGTCACGCAACCTAAAATCTCATGTTCCATTTCTTTAGGACTTATTCAGTCTTTCAATTTCTTTAACTCCTTCATTTTCCTACTCTCGTTTTTTGTTATTGGTTTTACTTTCTCATACCCGTCCTTTTTATTCTTTCAGTTTTTATTTTTTCTCCCTAAATAAATATACCTGTGGATTATGTGCTAGTCTTCAGAGTCGTTATTTTCTTTAAGAATAGTGTGTATACTGTGTAGCGAAGGCATGTTCTTTATATATTCTAATTTCATAATTACAATTGTAGGTTGTTATTGTGATGTATGTTAATTAATTACGATATCACAAATCTTAAAGTAAAAGTCAAATTTGCTACACAATGAGGTATGTTGTTGGTAAGAAAGGGACACTAAGTAGTAAATAGGCCTACCGATTGTGGCATGTTTTTGTTGATTTCTCGGTCAAAATAAGGTTTATTCTCTTAATGTTAGGAATTCATTCATAAGTCAGACAGAAAATAATTAAACTGCATTATTTTAATTTCGTTGCAGATTTTTTGAACAAAAATTAAGCATGGTTACATCATCTCCTAGGCGACGTTGTTTAAACAATCCAAATGTGTTTTGCTATATTTGCAAGGAATATACACCTTGCTATCCAACAGGAAAAGGCTCAATGAATTTGAAGTGTGCTTATCTTGTTTACTTCAAAGTAATGTTGGGTGATCAATATAAGAAATGAGCACCCCATATTGTATGCAAACAATGTGTTGAGCACCTTCGATAGTAGACAAAAAATAGAAAATCATTTCGCTTTGGTATTCCAATGATCTGGCGTGAACCGAAAAAATATATCGATGACTATTTCTGTGCAGTCAAAAAGAAGGGAATCAACAGGAAAACCAGGTATTCGTTGGTTTATCCAAACCTCAAGTCTGCAATTAGGCCAATTCCACACTGTAATGAAATTCCCGTTTTAGTGTTTAACAGCTTGCTCGAATTGGAATAGCCTGGTTCTGGAGAAGAATAATCCTCTGTTTTGTCGTCTGACAGTAGTGGAGCCACTTTTCCAGATGTCAGTTTTTCTCCTTATTCACTACCATAGCTTTTCTCTCAAGGAGAATATATATATATATATATATATATATATATATATATATATATATATATATATATATATATATATATATAATTAATGATCTGATTAAAGATCTCAACTTCTTCTGAAAGTCTCATAATCTTCTACAGAAGACGCCATATTGAATTCTTGCCATATTTCTCTCAGGAAAACGATATAGTATATTGCAACGGCATTGCCGACTTGCTGCAGCAGTTTTGCCCCCTTATATAGACAGTATTCATCTCAAGATTGCCCCCCCCCTTATATAGACAGTATTAATCTCAAGATTGCCCCCCCTTATATAGACAGACCCAAAAGAAGTTTAAAATGCGTTCTTCTTCACAATGGCAACTTAACTAACCCTAATCCGACCATAAAAAATCTGATGAAATCAAATTTGTTTCAGAAAAGATTTCATACAGATTGCACAAATGGATCAAATGTGTCGATTTGAAAATTGTTGGGTTTCTCCTCGGGCTACAAGGTGGCTACACAAAATTTCCTTGCTTCTTGTGTTTGTGGGATAGCAGAGCAAGAACATAGCATTGGATAAAAAAGATTGTCCTGTATGCAGTGCACTGATTCTTGGCTCTCTTAATGCTCTGGCTTCTCCTTTGGCGGAGCGTTCCAAAATTGTGTTTCCTCATCTTTACATAAAGCTTGGCATCATAAAACACTCTGTGAAGGTTCTTGAGAGAGATGGCGACTGTTTCAAATATATTTGAAATATATATGAAATTTCCAGGCCTAACCATAGAGAAATTAAAAACTGGAACCAGATCGAAATTTAATGAATAACGCAAATTTCTGTAATTTTATGAATTCTGCAGAATTAAGTGCCTGGATGGCGTTTGCGAATGCAGTGAATTCTTTTTGGGAAAAATAAAGGCACCCAACTACAAAGAGTTTGTTGAAACATTACTCGGTTGGTGGAGACTTAACTGCGTACAAATAGTAACATCAAGTTACATATTTTGTACAGCCATCTCGCCCGTTTTCCAGAAAATATAGGTAATGTGAGCGAAAAGCAAGAGCAGCGCTTCCATCAAGACATCAGCGACATCGAAGTTCGCTATCAAGGTTGGAATCCTGGTCAATCAAACGCGATGATGCCGAAGCTGCCCATTCTAGAAAATCAGAAAAACTTCAATTTATAGATGATGATGTCTATGCTTAGCATTTTCTACAACTTCAAACTTCAATTGTGAATATTTTGGTGTGATTTTATGAATATGTGTCTTAAAGTTACATAAAAATATTGTTTCTTTAATTTGTCTGTTTTTTTTTTATTCTAGCTACCGGCTTCTTACAGAGAGTATACCATTGCAAAACAACTAGACCTGATAGGAAAAAGTGAATCAGCGCCCTCAAATTAGGTAAAAACGGTTGAAACATCTTAGGGACGCTGACAAATACTTTTTTTGTTGGACAGTGCTATGAGTTTCTTACTAACATTTTGAACATTTATATTTTCCAGCTCCGACAGGCCAAATACAAACGAATTATCTAAAGTTGTCTGCCTTTTTATTTTTAAAATTGACGATTTTCGAATGGATTAATGTTTCTTATTCATTTTAACTTATCTTTTCGAAATGCCAACAACATCTGCTTGATAAAGTTACAAAACAATTAGAAATTATTGGAAACATTGTTCTTTAATCGCTTTTGACTAATTCCTTTAGAATTGTTCTACGATTTCAGATCTTTAAAATATGGCGTTTTCGATTCAAACAAGAACAAACAAAAAGAAATAATCAGAAAGACAAACGCAACTATTGACAACAAAGAAACAGAGAAACAAAGATATTCTATCAATTCTGTTCTTCTCTATTTGCCTTTTTTAATTATTTTGACTTGTTTTTATACAGTGTGACCCACTTAAAAGTAATCCGATCGCCCATCCATGATATTTTGGTTTTCATTCGATGAATATCTTTGTAGACAAATTCTTTTCGTTATTTAGTATCTCATCCAACATGTGTGCAAATAATCACAAACAAATAATCAAACAAACGCACAAAAATACTGTCTTAGTCTGACTTACATTCTTCAATTAGACTTTTTTTCTTTCTTTAATTTTTAAATACAAGCTTCAAAGCGTGAGAAAACTAAAAAAAAATACAGCTATCACCCACTATCAACATCTTAAAAAAAAAAAATTATTACATTTTAACCCCAAACAAGGCACATTGCCATTTTGGTGTAGGGGCTACTATCAGAAGTAACATCTACTGGGGTACTATGTGGAGATTTGGGCAGCAAATGTTGGTTCACGTTACACTTGAACTTCTGCACGTCAGTACAGTTGGGGAAGCAGAGACCTGGAATGGAATTCCAAAGTCTAGCGGTTCTGGGGAAGAAACTACTGGAGTAGAAATATCTTTTACATCTAGGGATCTCTACTGTGTGGGGGTTTAGCTGCCTGTCGGGTTTGTCGAGAGTGTTTACGCCGTGGGGGCACAAGTGCTTGTAATTCGTCAGAGCATTCTCCATTAAAATACTTGTAGAAAAGGCAGAGGGATGCAACATTTCGTCAATGGGATAGAGGCTGAAGCTTAGATGCCAGTTCAGGGCCTATCAGATTGGCGACTCTTTTTTGAACCTTGTCTAGGAGCGAGAGACTAGTAGCAGATGCATCAGCCCAAATATGACAGCAATACTCCATACATGGATGAATGGCGGCCTTATAGAGGTACAGGATACTTTCAGATGTCAGTAGTTTTCTAGCACGGTAGAGAGAGCCTACTTTCTTTGCAGCGGCCCTGGCAATGCTTTCAATGTAATTATTCCAACTCATGTTTCCTGTGAACGTTAGGCCAAGCAGTTTGAAAGATGTACTCTGAGATAAATAGTCGTTGGCCATTGCTATTGGTGGTAGAGAAGGTTTCTTGTAATTATTGAAAGAAACTAGTTTAGTCTTGGCGGCATTGAACGTGACCATCCATTTTTGTCCCCATTCCACTACAGATTTGAGGTCATCCTCTAGTGTTTCTGCCATTTCTTTAGATATGTATTCATTTGTTTTCCTGTCGTGCCTGTTATAGAGTGTGGTATCATCAGCATATATACCCATCTCAGAGGAAATTTTGTCGGGAGGTCATTTATGAATATTAGGAACAATAGAGTTCCAAGGATAGAACCTTGAGGCACTCCCGCATTTATATCATATTGTTTAGATGTACGACCGTCGAGGGCAACCTGGATTTTTCTCTTATCTCAGAAGGAGTTAATTATTTTTAGTATTCTATCAGTTATACCGTATGATCTAATTTTCCTGAGGAGACCCTCATGCCATACCCTGTCAAAAGCCTTAGATATATCTAGAGCTACCGCTTTGCCCTCCCCTGCTTTGTCCAGTGAATGGTATATACGTTCAGAGATTACAGTGAGGATGTCAGCTGTGGAACGGGCGTGTCTAAATCCATATTGTTGGTCAGTAAGAAATTTAGCATCTGTAAGGTGATGGACTAGAGCATGGTTAATTAAGGTCTCAAATATTTTGCCAAAAAGTGGGAGGAGGATAATGGGGTGATAATTTAATGGGCCCGTTCTTTCGCCAGAATTCTTGAATACTGGTACCACAGAAGCAGTTTTCCAAAATACATACATACACACATACATACATACATACATACATACACACATACATACACACATGCATACATAAATACATAATACATACATAATACATACATACACACATACATACATAATACATACATACATAATACATACATAATACATACATACATAATACATAGATACATACATACATACATACATACATAATACATACATAATACATAATACATACATATATACACACATACGTAAGACATACATACATACATAATACATACATACATAATACATACATACATACATACATACATAATACATACATACATACATACATACATACATACATACATACACATTTACGCGTTCTATCCCAACCGATTCACTGAAGGATTTACTTTTGAATTTCATATTACGAGGAGGTCAGTCGACATTTTCCTGCAAACTTTAAGGTATAATAAAGTTCCTGCTGACTTCTAAAAACACTTTATTTACGCGTTCTGTTCCAACAGATCCAATGAAAGATTCATAATACAACTGAATGTATAAAAAATATGGACTTTTGGGTAAGTATTTCTCATCACTGAACACAGCATAATATCAGTAAAAGGATGAATATAACACAAGAAGAATATCACAATCTGAGGCCAAAAGTTCTGTTATTAGCGAATTCTACACCACGCTATTACATAAATAATTACCTGAACGCTCTATTAACCAACTACTTGGGAACGTTTTTCACTCACTGCATTTGCATATTGATATGTATACATTAAATTCAAGATGCAAATCTATCTCTTTTGACACATACATCGAGATCCATCCTTAAAGGCGACCCAAACCTCTGTCTGCAATTATTGACATTTGAACTTCTGTGACGTTTAGAGGAGTGATGTGGCTCCCCATTGGGGATTAAGATCCCCTAAAACACTGAGTAAGGCCGCGTAAACATGCTGAGATTATCTGTTAAACGTTGATTGAATCCCGGACAGCGGCGGGTGATCTATCAAAAGGGGATGAATCATTGTGTTTTGTAAAAAACACATATATTTTATTGTTTAAATAAATGACAGGAAATGTCAGAATAATGAGGAATTACATTGTGTGGCCTGAGGAGCACCGGCTCAGACGTTCTGGGTTTCTGAGTAGAGAAATTGACAATGTTTGACCTTTGGGGTCGTGTGAAAGCGCAGTTGAGTCTTGGTTCCAGATTCGCAAGCTATGGGAGATCTGTTGAGGTGCACACATGCAAAATGGATCTGGGGATTCCCCAGAAAGTGTGTCGGACCCTGATTGGTTTAGCAGATCGCCAGACCAACCCCGTTACCTTAGTATAAAAGAAAATACCTTGGCCGAAATTAGCAGATTGAAGCCAGATCTCGAGAAAAACACACGCTGCAAGAACGCCACAGACCCCTCTCCATCCATCCTAACCGCCATCGTGAGAACGAAGAATACGATTTTTGGAGAATCTGGATGTTTTTGGTATAATCAAACTGAACGATGTATATATGTAAAAACTTGTAACTTTTGTGAACTTTTTCGTAGTTAGAACCCACGATGTCCGTTATTCTTTCCTGGCGTGCATGCAAGCTAATTGATTTTCAACAGAATCAACACAAAACCTGAGACGTTAAGAATTTATGTGAAGAACTCCCGGAGAAGACGATCACGACCATTTTATTTTCGATGAGGTCTGAGGCCACCTGCTGATCTGAGCAGGAAACCTTTACACTTCTATATTCTTCCTCCATTATTTCTCCTTTAATTTGAATTGTTTTTCCTTTCTTCATTCTTCCCGTTTATTTCGTTGAAACACCCGCCTTACTAGACCAGCACTCTTCTCTTATATAGCGTTATCTCTTCTAGTCCTATTATGAATCTATTTTTATCACTATTTTAATTTTATATCTATTGTTTATATTCTAAGGGACGTTATCACCACTATTTTTTGTAGTGTCATTTTGTTATTTTATTATTATTATTATAGATATTGCTATTATTATTACTATACGATATAATCGCGTTGACATACCGGTTCTTGTCAGATCACCAAAGTTAAGCAACGTTGAGCCTGATTTGGAAATTCTAGGCGCTTTATGTGCTTTCTGCTTATCTCGGCATTTGTTTTCAGTCGTCCTTTTTTTTTTTTTTACAAAGGCATCACCACATTATCAAGGCCCAGAGGCCACTCAAGGATAAGGGTTAAAGAGTGTACAGTAGAAATTGGTCAATATAGTAATCATTAGTAATGAAAATTTGGTAAATTTAATAACTTATATGGAACGGCTCATCAAGAACTTATTTACTTTAGACTTGAAGACAACCATATTGTAGTCAGCCGGAAAGCAGGAAAACGGAAGACAATTCCACAGGCGTGCAGTTCTAAGAAAGAAGCTTTGTTCATGGAATCTACGTTTAGGTTTAGGCACAGATAAAGAGTGGGGGAAATTATTGATAGTGTTTACAGCTAGACGAGTGTTTCTTGTGAAAGTTTGGCGAGGGGGGACCATAGATTGAAGCTCAGTTGAACACTTTCCATGAAAATAACGATACATCAGAGACAAACTCGCAACATCTCTTCTGTGAGATAGAGGTTGCAAGGAGGAGAAAAGGACATCTCCTACGAGGCTACGAAGTCTATTTTGAACTCTATCAAGGCAGGACAAGTCCTTTCTAGCAGCTCCTGCCCAGATGTGGCAACAGTATTCCATCCTTGAACGTACCTGGCTCTTATATAGATAGAGAATAGCATCAGCAGTGAGATATCTACTGGATCGATAGAAAGATCCCACCATTTTTCCAGCGGCCTTGGCAACAGATTTGATATACGTGTTCCATTTAAGATCAGGAGTAATGGTCAAGCCCAGAAGCTTGTCAAAACTTGAGGCCTCCTGAAGACGAGAGCCATTCATTTCAATTGATGACAAATGTGGATTAGAATGTTGATGATGTAAAGAGAGAAGCTTGGTTTTAGATGCATTAAAAGTAACCAGCCACTCCTTTCCCCATTGTACTACGTGCTCAAGATCAGAGGAGAGAGAATTGGAGAGAACTTGCTCGTTTACTGTCTTAGATGTGGATCCATAAATGGTAGTGTCGTCAGCATAAATGTCTACAAATGATGTAAGGATATGATTTGGAAGATCATTAATGTAGATCAGGAAAAGAGTTGGGCCCAGGATGGATCCCTGAGGGACACCGACATTAATACTGTGAGCTTCTGATTTTTGCCCATCAACTACTATTCTTATGAACCTATCAGAAAGAAATGATTTAATAATTGAGAAGACTTTTCCAGCTATACTATAGCTAGCGATCTTATGAAGTAAACCTTTATGCCATACCCTATCAAAGGCTTTAGATATGTCAAGAGCAATTGCCCTAGAAAGATTGCCACCGTCGAGAGATTTGCTAATCCTATGCGATATAACTGTAAGGACATCTGCTGTAGATCTAGCAGAACGGAAACCATATTGAGTGTCACTAAGAAGGTTATTTTTGTTGAGATGTTTGATTACTTCTGTATTTAACACAGATTCTAGCAACTTACTCATGACGCACAGGAGACTTATTGGCCTGTACTGAGAGGGGGATGAGCGATCACCTGAATTCTTAAATACAGGACATACTGATGAGATTTTCCAGGGAGATGGGAAACTATTCTCCTTAAGACAACGTTTAAACAGTTTTGTAAGTATGGGCGCTAATTCAGGTTGAAGTTTTTTGAGTACTATAATTGGAATACCATCAGGGCCAGTTGCTTTACTGGAATCAAGGTTTTTGATTAGCTTGGCAACATCACGTACAGATATACGTATATCACATAGCGTGTTTTCTGATACAGGAGGAAATATTGGGGGTTGGCAGTCTTGGTCGCAAAGGGTAGAATTAGCTGCAAAGTTCTTGACAAAGAGTTTGGCTTTGTCTGATGCTGACGAGATTACCTCAGATCCATTGATAATAGTTGGGATGGAGCACACGCTTCTGTTCAGGATTCTGTTTGCTATTTGCCAAAACTGGTGGGAACCAAGCCGCTGCTCAGCTACTTTGGACTTAACAGATTGAGCATACAACTCTCTTGCGTTCCTTATTACTTTCTTACAATGGTTGCTGGCAGTCCTGAAAGCAGCTTTACTTTCCATACATCTATTACGTTTGAAGCAGTGGAAAAAGTGATTTCTGTGCGCAATGGCAGCAGCACATTCTGGAGAGAACCATGGCTGGCTGTTAGGTTTCTGCTGAAACTTTTTAGAGGGTATGAAATGGTCAATACCTACAATTAACCATTCAGTTAGGTCTAATACTATAGAGGACACATCCTTTTTAAACATGGAATGCAGAGGTAGATCAGATATAAATGTACGGAAGCTATCCCAGTCAGCCTTAGTGTATCGATATACTGTACGATGAAGAGGTACGTCTGGGGACTTATTACATTTCATTTTTATCTTAATTGATACAACAGAGTGGTCGGAAGATCCAAGAGGCGACAGAACAGAAACTGAACATAGTTCAGGGCAAGTTGTGAGAAAAAGGTCTAGTAGGCTCGCATACTGGCCGTCATTATCGGGCACACGGGTAGGTTCCTGAACAATCTGAGTGAGGTCATAGGCAATGGAGAAATCATGACAGAACCTCCCCTCATCATCGGTCTTGTTTGAGTGGGTCAACCATTCGACGTTGTGAACATTGAAGTCTCCACATACGTGAATGTTAGCTGAAGGATAAGTAGAAAGGACTTGGTCAATTTTCTCAGATATGCTTTGAAAGATAGTAACTCCGCTGTTGTGGGGGCGATAGAGAGTAAATATAAATGCAGTAGTGTGAGCTAAAGCAACCCGGAAGCACATATAGGGTAAGTTAGGATCTTCCCTGGACATGTCCCTCCCACATGGAAAGCTATCTTTAATATAGGCACATATTCCATGCCCATGGCGATCTTGGGGGTCAGATTTAGAAGTTAAGTTAGAGTATCCTGTAATTGCAAACTCATCTAGGGAAATAGCCTGTCCAATGCCAGTTTTACTTAAAAATAAAAGGTCTGGTTTAGTCTCCTGTAGTTGGGTTTCAACCTCTGGAAGGTTAGAACGTAGACCCCTGATGTTGGAGAAGGAGACATGGTAGTAGGGGTCTACGTTGGAAGTTGGAGAACCGGGTTTAATCGTGTATTTTTTCTTGAAACTTGTCATGATGAAATTTTGGAATTTGTGGACTAGGTCGACAGATTTACTTAGAGCAGGACAGAGAGGGGAAACTAAGAGAGAAAAAGAAACGAAGAATTTTTTTTTTGTAGCACATGATAAGGTAAAGCCGTAACAATTACCCACTAGTATGGCATCGAGAGGCCCCACCAGAAGCTACTACATGGTCCAGATTCCATTCACCAAATGGCAATACAGCAGCCCCAGTACTTTGCACCTGCTGATAGGACAGCCTCCTTAGTGGTTAATCCAAGGTTCGGGTCCCTGACTATCAGGCGGATAACGTCAGCCCAGACAAAACGTTTACCTCCAGCACCCTTACTAGTGACATGGCTACAAGGATAGACATAGAAACAGAAAATTTCCACCAACTCTGCCAACTGTTCGCGCAAAAATACTGCCAACCTAGAAAACAGCTTTTTCTTCTCCCTTTGTCAGAAAAATCACTCATTTAAAAAATGAGGACTGAGGGACAAATAAGAAGAAGCGAGAGTAACAGGAGCTGCCGATAACGCATCCACAATGCGTTTTCTACTCTCCATTAAAAAAAAAAAAAACTATTAAGTATTGTACTTAATAAAAGTCCAACAGACGTGTTTAAGGGAAAGTATGGTGATAGATTCCCCTCTCACAAACTAAAAATGAGTACAATTAGGTAATCTATTTTTGCAATCAACTCGGTAGATAAATAAACATTTATGGACGAGAAAAAAAAAGCTAGCATTTAATACAACAGAAATACATAAATTAAATACTGAAATAAAATGTAGTTATTAATATTTGAATCTAAAAATAAAAAGTGCGAATTAGTAGAGAAAATCACTTATCATAACAACGCTTCCGTCTCCAAACTAGTGAAGAATTTAACTTTTAATAGCGTTCAGAAGATTTTTTTTTTTAAATTAACCGTTAAGAGAAAGCGTGATTTTATTCTGAACTTTAACTAATCACGTTTTAAGCAACTTATGATATAAAACAAAATCGGATGGGGGGGGGGTCTTCCGAAGTTAGTTGGTGACGTTATAAGTAATTGCGAGATAAGATGGGAGCCAGAAATTAGGGGTGGGGGACTGAAAATGATAATATAATGGATTGATTATACAATATTTAAGATCAACTTGGTAGATAAACATTTATGGACGAGAAAAAAAAAAGCTAGCATTTAATACAACAGAAATACATAAATTAAATACTGAAATAAAATGTAGTTATTAATATTTGAATCTAAAAATAAAAAGTGCGAATTAGTAGAGAAAATCACTTATCACAACAACGCTTCCGTCTCCAAACTAGTGAAGAATTTAACTTTTAATAGCGTTCAGAAGATTTTTTTTTTAAATTAACCGTTAAGAGAAAGCGTGATTTTATTCTGAAATTTAACTAATCACGTTTTAAGCAACTTATGATATAAAACAAAATCGGATGGGGGGGGGGTTCTTCCGAAGTTAGTTGGTGACGTTAATGCATACATTTGACTTGCCACTGGTATTTAATAATGTCGACCCAGGAGAGGTGTTGTTTGAGGTTGCACACCTCTCCTGCCACAAAATTTTCACGCGAGACACCTCTTCGTGGGTATCCATAGTCTGCCAAAGACTGAAGGAACCCTTTTTAATATTATTACTAATCCTTACTTTTATTAATAATTAGCTTGGGTGCCCGGTGTTGCCCGGGTTCTTGGAAGTGTGTGTGTTGAGCAAAAAAAAAAAGTGGTAGTTGGCAGGCAGGCTCGAGTCCGTACCGCGGAGGAGGAAAAGAAAGAACGCGAAAAAATGAGACGTCTTTGCTGTTGCGCCCATCGCCAAACCGGAAGTGACGTATGTTTAAATTAAGGCTAGTTAATCGAAAAGAGGGGATGACTTGAAAAAATATCGGCGAAAAAAGCGACCCTCCCTGTAGAAAACTGCCTAGTTGAGGGTGAAGGAATTGATGTTTTTAGCCAATGTTTTGATATTGGTTGTACGAAGGGTCGAACTTCAAAATGATACCAATCTCGTGAAAATCCGTCGCCTCTGTCGAAAGTATTAGGCAACATACAAACGTACATACATACATGCATACATTTAAACAGACAGGTGATATTTATATTATAGATATTAGTATTGTTGTAGTATAGTAGTATTGTTATTATTGTTGCTGATGCTCTTCTTCGTCTTATTATTATCATTAGTAGTAGTAGTAGTAGTAGTAGTAGTAGTTGTTTAACTTTATTTTCCTGTCAGTATATTCCTTTGTACTATTTTATGCTTTTACTCTAATCCTCATTCATATTTGCTGCCTCACTAGAATATATCCCACCCGTATTAATTCTTTCCCGATTATCCCGTTACTATATAACACCATCTTAACACGAGTGAACAAATCTCTTCACCTTTTATCAATAAATTCTATTTTTTTTTATTCTACTTTATGTTATTTTTACGTTTGAACCCGAATTCTTTTAATCTTTCACACATATTTATTTACTTTTTTTTTTTTACTAATTATTCTTTTAATTTACTTGTATAGATCGGCACATTCATTCTCATTGAACCCTAATTGATTAATTAATTAATTGGTTAATGAACTCTCATATAACATATAATAACTACTCCCATAAGGGTATTCCATTCTCTATCCCCAAAACATATTTAAAGTGCAATAATTATCTAATAATCCCCGAGTCAACCCTCGCTCCTCTCCAATATATACCCATTTACAAAATACTCTAATATGCCTATTGTTAGCCGTCACATCCTGATCTTTGTAACCTAGAACCTCCTCTCTTCCTCTGATGAGAAGCATTAGGCTTAAAAATGCCTGGTATAAAGAGCTTTTATAACCGCTATACACTATATTGGTATTCCTTGTTTCAAACTGATCAATAAATCTATATGCACCAGTATATATATTTCTATTATCAATATATTTTCTCTTGTATCTAAGCTTTACCTGCATGACGATCTTTTTATGATATCCAAAAGTCTCTATTTAAAGAATCCTTATATGTTTCTTTATATATAACACTACGCGTGAAAGCTGTAAAAATATTTTAAAATGCTTTATGTAGTAAAATTTAAGCGGTCTCTTTAATGGCCAGAGGTAGCCTCAGAACGGAAATAAACGAAACTACGTGACTATTGGATGGCGAGTTTTGTGTAGTGTCTGACGAGACTTGATGCAGGATAAAGGTATATGGGATGTCGTCTGCAATGGGGATCTGGTTTGCACAATGTAATTAGGTAATATTTGTTTCTTTCACACACGTATGTAAGTAGACCGTCGTTCTTAGACAGTTTCTTTGTAATAAATCACTATTAAGAACTGAATATCGGTGTCGAGTGATTGTATCTACAGACAAGCAAGAAGTTGGGTTCTTTACAACACAGGTCTTTATACAGGCACCTACAACGAAAATATAACACCTATACGTTATTTTTTTAATACTAAAAAAATCAAATTATGTAAGAAAATTACAAATTAATTACCAGAAGTTCTGGGTAGAGCTAAAATATACAAAAAAAAAATACATGATACAGATTGAATGAAAACATGAGTTCTATATTAAGATCGAACAAAAAAGTCTCTAATTGCAACTGGAATATAATCAGAAAACCTGATTATAATAATTGGATGAGTTCAATAGTCTTTGTAAATATAAAAAAAATAATTTGTATAGACAAGTCAACAGATGTAAACAATTATGTAGGAAATTCAAATTATCATTATTACAAATGCCCGAAGACATATTTGCCAAATTAAACGGGATCGAAATATTAATTGATGAAAAGTCTGCAGAATGCTTAGCAATAAATACACATAAAATTATGAAAAAAATGAGAGAAATTTTCCAACAATTAATTGTCACAATATCTATTTCGCAGTTACTTATTATAATTCATATAATTATGAAACGTTGTAGACCTTGCCTACTTTCTTGCTTGCTTCGACGATCGGGCGATCGATTATATATATATATATATATATATATATATATATATATATAAATAGGTATACATATATACGTATATATAAATAAGTATATACACATAGGTATATAAATATAGGTATATATATATGGGTATATATATAGGTATAAATATATATATAGGTACACATATATATAGATATATATATATATATATAGGTATATATATAGATATATATATGTAGGTATATATGCATAGGTATATATATATATATATATATGGTATATATGTATCTAGGTATATATATAGGTATAAATATATACGTATATATAGGTGTATATATATAGGTGTATATATAGGTATTTTATTTATGCCCCGTGGATCACCACCTTACCGTGGTGGGGCATTTTGCGAGTCTCTATGACCCCTAGAGCTATGCCGGCGGGAGTCATGTACTCCTGGTAGGGCCACCCAAGCCGGACAGGTCAGAGGGTAGAGTCCAGACGAAGAGTGATCCAGAAAACTGGTGGGATTATACCTGACCACAAGGAGAGATGCACCCTTAGTCTTTGTTAAGACATGTATCTAGGAGAGGGAAACTCTGATATAAAACCTGAGGTATGTTGTTCGCTTCCTCTGTGGCAAATCTTTGCACCGATTTAGTGCTATCAGCAGCACCAAAAAGTGTGGATAGTTGTACACGGGCTTTCACCACTATAATCAAGGCCTATGTGTGGGTTCTCTGACAACTTTGACGGGATCTAGATTTTACATGGTCCTGCACCAACAAAGTCCATGGGCGTAAGGTTGAAGGTGACGGGGATAGGTGAAGGGTATCACTGGAAGTCCTTAGCCGAATGTCTTCACTGTGGCGGCCAATGGGTGATGGCCGTTCTGTGCAAATATGTATGCAATTGCGCAACTCATGTCCTCCATTGGTGGCAAAGCAGCCCTATTTAGGGATAGCACTGCTTTCCCCATGTATGGGGAAGGGGCGATAAAAGGAGCCCTAAACATTGCTCGTACACATTCACCTTGACAGTGAACTGCAGCTGTCTGGGTATCCAGTGTGCAGTCGAAATAATTATAAATTAAGTAAGAAATTTAATATTGGATCGTGGAATATTCGCACCCTCCAGGACAATCCTAATGCACCAGAACGTAAAACAGCGTTGATTTCTCGTGAACTTAAGAAATATAAGATCGATATTGCGGCACTCAGTAAAACACGCCTTGCTGGTGTCTCTCAATTTAAGGAGGAAAAGGGTGGCTATGTCTTTTTCTCCAAGGGTAGAGGGCCTGATGAGTCTCGCCTCTCTGGTGTGGGATTTGCCGTAAAATCAGAACTAGCCAAATCACTGAAATCTCTTCCCAAAGGTCTATCGGACCGCATTATGACTTTGACCCTTGAGTTGGAACTTGAAACTCGGGTTACACTTGTAAGCTGCTATGCACCAACAATGAGCAGACCGGATGAGGAGAGAGATGAATTCTACCAACAACTACGAGAAGTAATCGGTGGTATTCGCCATAAGGACAAACTCATTTTGATGGGCGACTTTAATGCTCGGGTCGGTTCTGACTTCCAATGATGGAAAGGGGTTCTGGGGCATCATGGCGTTGGTAGAATGAATGAAAATGGTCTTCATTTGCTCTCCCTCTGCAGAGAATTCAATATGACCATCACTAACACAGTTTTTCAACAGAAAAATTGTCGCAAAACCACATGGATGCACCCTCGTTCAAACAGTTGGCATATGATTGACTATGTCATCACTAAGAAACGTAATTTTCATGACTTCAAAATAACGCGTTCCTTCCATACAAGCTGTTACCTATCAGATCATGCCCTGCTACGTAGCAAGGTGTCTCTGAGTCTTTGGCGCAGACAGGTAAAGAAGTCATCTATTCCAAAACGTATTAATGTATTGTCGCTTAAGAATACTGAAACTCGAACAATACTTTCTGACAAGTTGGATGAAAATTTAGATGGTGTAGAAATAACTGACAACATAGAAGCGTCCTTGGAAGCGCTACGAAATATCACCCATTCCACTGCCCTGGAAGTGCTGGGCTTACCCATACGGAAGCACCAGGATTGGTTTGATGACCAGGATATAGAAGCCCAGGATCAAATTCAGAAAATGCATCAAGCTCACAAAGCATGGATTGACGACCAAAACTCTACTGAAAAAAGATTGGCATACAAAACCTGCAAAGGGAAAGTGCAGAGGACACTACGACAGATGAAAGAGAAATAGTGGACCGCACACGAAGAAGCTGTTCAGTCAGCATTCAACAGAAAGGACACAAAAACCTTTTATGAAGGTATAAGGAAGGTTTTCGGTCCTCAAGAATCAGGAGTTTCGCCAATTTTAGCAGAAGACGGGACATTACTGACAGACAAGGACGGTATCTTGAGACGCTGGAAGGAACATTTTGAAACAGTGTTAAATTCTTCTTCGGTAACAGACAATGAGATTATAAACTCCCGAGAGATCAGAACTATCCGTGTTACCAATTCTCCCAGAAGTCCTTGCAGCAGTTGAACAGATATCATTGGGTAAAGCACCAGGAAATGACGGTATACCACCGGAAGTCTACAGATATGGTGGCCATAAACTGGCCAGAAAGCTACATGCACTTTTCGTGTCCATTTGGACATCTGGAAAAGTCCCACAGGACTTTAAAGATGCATCAATTTACCATCTTTATAAAATTAAAGGCTTAAGGAATTCCTGTGACAATCATTGTGGTATATCTCTGCTCTCAATTGCTGGAAAAATCATGGCCAGACTAATAATCAACAGATTAATCAGACATCTTGTAGATGAGATAAATCCCGAATCGCAGTGTGGTTTCCGCTCTCTTCGGGGTACAATAGATATGATCTTTTCTCTGCGACAGGTCTCTGAGAAAGTTCGAGAAAGGAACCAAGAGCTATACATAGTGTTCATTGATCTTACTAAAGCCTTTGACACTGTCAACCGAACTGCCCTATGGAAAATCCTTAAGAAAATTGGTATACCTGACAATATGCTCAAATTTATAACGTCTTTCCATGATGGCATGAAGGCTTCAGTGATGTCCAATGGGGACTCTTCTGAGCCTTTTAATGTGACCAATGGAACAAAACAAGGTTGTGTAATGGATCCAGTACTATTCGCCCTTTACTTCTCTGTTATGCTGAGATATGCATTTGCAGATGTTGACACTGGCGTTCATTTCCAATTCCGTACAGATGGTGGGATTTTTAATCAACAACGCTTCAAAGCGAAAACACTTCTCCGAAGAACCATTATAAGAGATTTGCTGTTTGCAGATGATGCTGCCCTTGTCGCGACTTCTCGGGAGGAGGCTCAACATCTTGTAAATCGGTTTTCTACTGCATTTAAAGCCTTTGGCTTGACAATCAGTATAAAGAAAACGGAAGTCATCTACCAGCCGCCACCTACACCAAAACAAGTACAGGGTGTTAAACAGAAACAAACCGTGCACAATTTTCCTCAGATGTCGATTCAGGTAGATGGGAAAAACCTTAAGTATGTTAACAAGTTTACATACTTGGGAAGTGTGGTTGATTCAAGTGCATCTCTTGACCACGAAGTTATCAACCCTATCTCCCGAGCAAGCAGCGCCTTTGGCAAGCTGCACACAAGATTATGGAATGTTCGGGGTTTAAGCCTGAAGACAAAAATTCATGTATATAAGGCTGTGGTACTGTCCACACTTTTGTATGCCTCGGAGACGTGGACCCCGTACCGAAAACAAATTTCGCTACTTGACGTCTTCCATAAGAGATGTCTACGTGCCATTTGCGGTTTTACTTTGAAAGACAAAATATCAAATGCGAAATTATTCACACTTTGTAAAATCAGCAACATCGAAAGCTTCTTAATCCAGTCGCAGCTTCGATGGGCGGGTCATGTGATGCGAATGGATGATGATAGGATACCGAAGCAACTCCTGTATGGCCAATTAGACAGAGGCCGTCGAAACGTGGGACGACCATGGTTGCGTTACAAAGACAAAATAAAGTCTAATTTGCAGGTTCTAAATATTGAATATAACAACATTGAGCTAACTGCAAAAGACAGAAGGAAGTGGATAGAAATGTGTGACAGAAAAATCAAGGAGTTCTCGGCGTTTTGCATCGAAAAACTAAAAGAAGCGAGAGTCAAGTCAAAAAATAATACTGAGCAGTGTGGAGCTAAATTCTCGCATTTATATGTCTGTCACCACTGCGGTCGCCATTGCAAGTCTCTAGCAGGACTAAAGTGCCACATACGTCTAAGTGAATGTCGACACGCTGAGTTCTAGACCTTCAGGTCAATTGTCGGAGTCTCATACGTCGAAAATCGACGGAGAGTCCATCATATAGGTGTATATATCTATAGGTATATATACAGGTGTATATGTATATGTGTTTATATATATATAGATATATATCGATATATATAGGTATATATATATATATATGGGTATATACATGTGTATATATATTATATAGGTATATATATTTTATAGGTATACATATATATATATATATATATATATATATATATATATATATATATATAGGTACCTATATTATATACGTATCTATATTATATAGGTATATGTATTATATGCATATTATATAGATATATATTATATAATATATATATTATATAGGTATATATATTATATAGGTATATATATTATAAAAGTATATATATATATATTATAGGTATTTATATATAATATAGGTATATATATTATATAGGTATATATATTATATAGGTATATATATATTATATAGGTATATATATTTTATATAGGTATATATATAAGTATATATATTATCATAGTTATATATATATTATAGGTATATATATATTATATAGCTAAGTATATATATTATATGTATATATATATAGATTTTATTATGTAGGAATACATATATTATATAGGCATATATATTATAGGCATATATATTATATAGGTATATATATATTATATAGTTATATATATACTATATATATAGGTATATATAGGTATATATATAGGTATATACATATAGGTATATATATATAGGTATATCTATATAGGTATATATAAAGGTATATCTATTGGTATATACATAGGTATGTATATGGGTATATATATATACGAGGGGCGTGCAATAAGTAATGCTCCTGACCCACTTCCAGTTGTCTTATCTAGCTGAATTTTTGCATGTGAAATGATTTATATCTCCACGGGTTATGTGTTACATAAATTACAGCTCTGAACTAATTGTGGTTTCTGTTTACAGGTGTTTGAACTGAGTCAGGTGTGAAATGGAGCCTGTTGAATGTCGAGCAATGATCCTGTTTTTCTTTATTTGATAGGACGCACACAACAGGAGACATTTGATGAAATGAAAGAAACTTATGATGATAATGCCCCATCATATGACCTTGTAAAACGCTGGCATCGTTAATTCAAACATGACCGGAAGCCTGTGGAAACAGCTCCCAGACCTGGTCGCCCCCCTTCTGCCATTGATGAGGCATCAGTCCGTCAAGTTGAGGCTGGCTGCCATTTTGGAAGATTGGCGCATTACTATTCGCCAAATAGCCCAAGATGTCAAGATTAGTAGAGGGTCTGTGGAAACTATCATTCATGACCATTTGCATATGCATAAGGTGTCTGCCAGATGGATTCCCAGGTTGCTCACACCATTCCAGAAGAACGAATTTAGTGCTCGAGGATGAATTTGGAGATGTGCCAAGAAGATGAGTCAAAGTTTTTCAAAAGACTGATTACACAGGATTAAACCTGTGTCCATCACTATAATCCAGAGACCAAAGCCCAGTCAATGCAGTGGGAGCACTTAAACTCACCACCTCCAAAGAAGGCAAGGGCGCAGGCCTCCGCTGGCAAAGTTATGATCACAGTTTTCTGGGACCAGGACGGAGTAGTGATGACAGAATTTCTGGCAAAGAGTACCACAATTACAGGAGCCTATTATGCTTCACTTTTGAGGAAATTAAGGGAAGCTATCAAAATCAAGAGGCGGGGCAAGATCAGCAAAGGTAATCTTCTTCTGCAGGACAACGCTCCGGTCCACAACTCGCATGTCGCCAGATCAGAAGCACGTGCGTGTAGTTGTGAAATCCTTCCCCACCCTCCCTACTCTCCTGACCTTGCACCCTCTGACTTTTACCTCCTCCCAGCCATTGTTTTTGAAAGGAAAGCGTTTCCCAGATGATGCAGCTTTTATTTCTGAAGTCACGTCGTGGTTGGAGGACAAACCTGGGGTATTCTACAAAAACGGTCCCCAGAGCTGCATCAAACGATGGGAGAAATGCATAGCTCTGAGTGGTCCCTATGTAGAGAAAGACTAATAACTGTACCAAGTTTCGTTGCTCTACTGCTATGGGAAGTGGATCAGGGGCATTACTTATTGCACGCCCCTCATAGGTACATATAGATATATATAAATATATATTTATATATATATAGGTATGTATATACATGGGTATATATATATATATAGACGTATATATAGGTATATATATATATGTATGTATACATAAATATATACACTAATATATTTATATAAATATGTATATAAATATATATGTATATATACAAATACATGTATAAACATATATATATATGTATAAATATATATATAAGTATATATATATGTATAAATATATATGCATATATATATGAATATATATGCATATATATATATATTTTTTTTTACATGGGTGTCACCACTTATCAAGGCCCAGAGGCCACTCAAGGATAAGGGTTAATAGGTATACATTAATCATTGTGATTTTAGCATAGTAAACAGTGGGAATTTTGTAACTTGGATTACTTAGGGGGACGATTCAATTAAAACTTGTTCACTTTGGACTTTTTCTTTTTTTTTTTCATAGGTATCACCACATTATCAAGGCCAATAGGCCACTCAAGGATAAGGGTTAAAGAGTGTACAGTAGAAATTGGACAATATAATAATCATTAGTAATGAAAATTTGTTAAATTTGATAACTTATATGAAACGGCTCATCAAGAACTTATTTACGTTAGACTTGAAGACAACCATATTGTAGTCAGCCGGAAAGCAGGAAAACGGAAGACAATTCCACAGGCGTGAATATATATATATATATATATATATATATATATATATATATATATATATATATATATATATGAATACGAATTACCATTAGCGTGTAAAGCGATGCTCTTTGTGTATTTCGGACGATGTCAAAACATCGTTAATTCGCGACTCGCACAGCAGCCGCCGATTAGCGTAATGGTTAGGAACCTTGACTGTCGTACAGGCGGTCGGGTTTCAATCCTGGCCTGAGGTAGTTGCCTTTCTGATGAGCTGTATGTGGATGACTATATATATATATATATATATGTAAATATATATGTATATTGCGTACGGGCATGGCTTAAAGAAATGATGGCATCCAAGTTTTTTGTATTTTAGTTTTGATCACACTACCATATATTCAATATGGACGTTCAATATTATAATCGATATAGAATTTTCTCTATAATGATAATAATAATAATAATAATAATAATAATAATAAACACGTAATCAGCATGGATTAAACTACCGTATTTAAGCGTATCTTTCGACTGGGCAACACCGTGCGGACTGCTCCTATTTTAATAAAACCTGATTATAGGCAACAACATAAAAAGCAAGTTAAAGTAATGTAAGCGATAAATCTCCAACTCTAAAACTACGTATACAAAAATGTGAATTTATAACAACAATGAAGTATTTGAGGCAAATAATAGTTGCTCTAATAAGACCACCCGATTCTTTAGGAGAACATGTTATACAAAAACGTGTTTATTGCAACGAACGCTTGAAAGTCACGAACGTTTTTTTTTTGTTTAGCAAACAAATATAGAAATGGTATTTAAAACATGACTCTGTTAGGACAACCCTTAAATGAGTCATTTAAAATAAAATGAGTCATTGAAAAAAAAAATGAGTCATTTAAAAACAAATGGAAAATGAAAGCAAAGAATATAAAAGTATTTTGGAACAATCTTATTCTAACGCACTACGACCTCAAGATGATATGCAGACGATGCAAGCAATTTAGGACTGGGATTTGAATCCACTATTGTGTGTTTACGTGACAGGCTGGGAAGTAACGGTGGTTCAATGGTTATCAACACAGAATGACGGCCTCAGTGTCCAAAGTTCGAATCCAATTCATTCCATAAAAATCAGTATCGCTTTTGATGCCGGCAATCTACAGATGGTCCGTCCCGTAAATAACTACCATCTTTATAAAAGTAATTCTGAGTAGAAAAATATCAATATTCGGATTCATACGATATGACTATGGTATCACAGACTGTGATTGTCTACTTGTGTTTATCTGAATTCGGTGCTTGGTTTCGTCACTAGCTTTAATGTCGGTCATATGGCCGTGGCCAGTACTCTAATAGAAGGATTCTTCGTCTAGTTCCTATAAAATAATAGCGTTCCTGTATGTGTATGTCTGTGTGTACATCTATCTTAAAGCCCACACCACTGGACCGATCATGACCAAAACTGGCATGATGATGGTCTCCGACCTAAGGATGGTGCATACTACTTTTCAAAGTCACGATCAAAGGTTAAAGTCATATTAAGTGCAGCTCTTCATACCCCCTCTCCAACCTAGGGATTGTGTACACCAAGTTGGGGTTCGTCGCCTCTATGAATTTTAATCAGATAACCTTAGAACAAATTAAACAAATGTTAATTATTGTGAACTGTGTGTAATTGTTTCTATTTTTTGTAATAATATAAGTGTCAACACTGATATAATCTATTTGCATTAAAGTTGGAGTACAGTGGCTTCAGGAGTTAGTTAAAATTTTTAAACACCTTAAGAAATAGTTGCTCTCTCAAAATCCATTTACTGCAAGAGTGCTCGCAAAGCAGGTACCCGAGCGTCCGGCAAAGTCCCACACGAAGCGCGGGTATCTTTTCGAGTAGTTTAATAAAAGTAATGATGTTTTAAAATACGTCAGAATTATACTTCTTTTCTTCTACTTAACAACAATGTTTCTAAATATTATTTTAGATGAGAACTGATTATTCATATTATTTGGACTCTTCAGACTACTGTTCTTATATTGAGTGCTATTTTCACAATGTTTCGGTGGATGTAATCTCCGGCCTTCAGGGATATCTCGTTGAATACGGTAATCTTCCCGTAAAACCCAGGAATTTGCACGTCATAGCCAACGGAATGAGAGCACAATAGCCTCGTGGATTAAATAATGTATTCCGTTTGAAATTCCGTGTAGAAGATTCCCAAGTTCGACAGAAAGATTCGAGAGTTCAACAAGATAAAGTCGGAGATGAAGAAAGTCGGAGGTTACATTGACCGAAAAGTTGTGAAAATAGCACTCAAGATATAAACAGCATTGCAAAAAATCCAAATAATGCGAACACGCATAAAAATTAAGTTAAATTGATTACAGTTCATTAGCTTAAGCTTCAATAACACCGCAAAAAACAATAATTAAAAATGTTAATAGCAGTCACGGTTATGAAACAAATTATTGAAGAAATTGTATAAATATTTACAAATAAATTTCCTAATATAAACGTATGGTTGTATAATAATATAAACACAGTAATTTATATTTAATTAATGATTATTAATTGTCAACAGATAAAAAATATTAGGATGTGTCGGTTTTAATATGTGAAGTGGCTTCGTTTGGATAGGTGATCCCTTAGTGTCTGCGGAATATGATCGTTAGCTTAGACTGCTCGTCTATCTGAAATTAGGTATAAGCGAAAAGTCGATGGAAACGGCAAGTGTTATTTGATATCTTTTTTATTTTTCTTATTGCATTTTCACCCCAAACAAGACACAGTGCCACTTTGATGTAGGGGGTTACTATCTGGGACTTAATTAGTAGGGCTACTATGTGTAGAGCTGAACACATTACACTTGAACTTCTGCATGTCAGTACAGTCGAGGAACTAGGAACCAGGAAGGGAATTCCAAAGTGTAGCAGTCCTAGGAGATAAACTATTAGATTAGAAGGCTTTCTTACATCTGGGGATTTCTACTGTGTAGGGGTGCGATTTTGCTGCTTGCCGGGAGTATTTACGTTGAGAAGGTACAAGGTACAAGTTCGTCGGAGAAATTACTATTTAAATACTTGTAGAACAAAAGCAGATGGATGCAATATTTTGTGCATTGGACAGCGTTTGGAGCCTAGCTGATAGTGTGGAACCTATTAGGTTGGCGGCTATCTTTTTAACTCTGTCTAAGGGAGAGACTAGTGATAGATACACCAGCCCAAATGTGGTAACAATACTCCATACATGGTGGCCTTACAGAGGCACAGGATACTCTCAAGCGCAAGTAACTTTCTAGCACGGTAGGGAGAGCCCAGCTTCATTACAGCAGCCTTGGCAATGCACTCAACGTATCTGTTCCAACTCATGTCCCTCGTGAATGTTAAGCCGTAGAGTTTGAATGAACTTCTTTCAGGTAATGTTTCATTTGTCATGGCTATTAGTGGTTGAGAAGGTTTCGTGTTATTAAAGGAAAGAAGCTTGTGACCATCCATTTTTGACCCAATTTCACCAAAGACAGGAGGTCTTTCTCTAGGGTTTCTGCCATTGTCTTGGATAGTGTTCATTCATTTTCGCCTCGTGTCTCTTCTAGAGCGTGTTACCGTCAGCAAATATACCCATCTCAGAGGTCATTTATGAATATGAAGAATAATAGGTCATTTATGAATATCAGGAATAATAAAGGTCATTTATGAATATCAGGAATAATAAAGGTCATTTATGAATATCAGGAATAATAAAGGCTCAAGGATCGGCCCCTAAGGTACACCCGAATTTATATCATATTGTTTTGACGCACGACTATCGAGGACACCTGGGATTCTTCTTTTAAGAAGGATTTAATCATATTAAGTATTAGTCCAGTAATACCATATGATTTGATTTTCCTGAGAAGACCATCATGTCAGACCCTGTCAAAGGCCTAGGGCAGTAGCTCTAGTTTTCCATGCTTTTATATACTTTCAGAGATTACAACTGCAGTAGAACGGGCTTGTCTAAATCCATACTGTTGGTCGGACAAAAGAATCTACGATAGTTATTTATATGTTGCTTTTTGAGTGGGTAGGTTGTTAAAATGATCTGTTGTTCGAGTCTGCTAGCTGCATTCATCCAAGGCGAGTTGAACTAGCTTTCATCCAAGGAGGAAACATCAAAGGAGTATTTAATTCATAAGCGGTCTCCAGCCGCATGTATACCCCTGCCAGAGGAGATGACTACGTTAGGTTTTTGCAATTTTTGCAAGGTGTTAACATCTTCCTACATACAGTGCGTGCTATTTCCAAAATGGCACCCATCTGGTACTGACCAGATTTTACGTTGCTTAACTTCGGAGATCCAATGAGAACGGTGTATCAATGTGATATGCTAAATTATTGCAAGAACAATTCGACATAAAAATGGAGTCGACACAACCTGATCTGACCGAATGGTTAATTGTAGGCATAGACCGATTTATACCATCTAAAAAATTCCAACAAAAACCTACCAGCCAGCCATGGTATCTCCAGAATATGCTGCTGCCATCACGCACAGAAATCACTTTTTTCCATAGCTACCAACGTAATAGATGCACTGAGACTAAAGCTGTTTTCGGGAACGCCAGCAACCACTGTAAAAGAGTAATAAAAACTGCAAGAGAGCTATATGCCCAGTCTGTTAAATCCAAAGTAGCTGATCAGTTTTGGCAAATAAAAAATAGGATCCTGAACAGAAGTGTGCGTTCTATCCCAACATCTACAACCAGAGGTCATCTCCTCAGCTTCAGACGAGGCCAAACTATTTGCCAAGAACTTTGCAGCTAATTCTACCATATGCGACGAAGGCCATCAACTCCCCATATTTCCTCCTATAACACAGAACACGCTAGGTAACATACAAATATCCGTGCGTGAGGTCGCCAAGCTAATCAAGAACCTTGATTCCAGTAAAGCTACTGGCCCTGACGGAATCCCAATTATAGTGTAAAAAAAGTGTCAACCAGAACTTTCTCCCATACTTACGAAACTGTTTAAACGTTGCCTTAAGGAGAAGTGCTTTCCAACACCCTGGAAAACCTCATCAGTATGCCCTGTATTTAAGAATTCAGGTGAAAAGTCATCTCCCTCTCAGTACAGACCAATAAGTCTCCTGTGTGTCATGAGTAAGTTGCTGGAATCCATATTAAATAGAAGTAGTCAACCACCTCTGAAGAAATAACCTTCTTAGTGACACACAATATGGTTTCCGTTCTGCTAGATCTACAGCAGATGTGCTAACGGTTATATTTCATAGGATTAGTGAATCTCTTGACAAAGGCTTCCTTTCCAGGGCAATTGCTCTTGACATATCAAAGGCCTTCGACAAGGTATGGTATAAAGGCCCAGTTCACAAGATCTCCAGCTACGGTATAACTGGAAATATTCTCTCTATCATTAAATCATTTCTCTCTGATAGGCTCATAAGAGTAGTGGTTGATGGACAAAAATCAGAGGCCTGCAGTATTAATGCTGGAGTCCCTCAAGGGTCCATCCTGGACCCAACTCTCTTCCTGATCTACATTAATGATCTCCCAAAACACATACTTAAATCATTCGTCGACATCTTTGCTGATGACACGACCATCTACAGCAACGCACCAAAGACTGTAAATGACAAAGCCCTCTTTGGTTCTCTCTCCTCTGATCTCGAATGAGTGGTTCAGTGGGGGAAGACGTGGCTGGTTACCTTTAATGCATCTAAAACCAAACTCCTATCTTTACATCATCAACGCTCTGATCCCCATCTGGCATCAATTGAAATGGATGGCTCTCGTCTAGGAGAAGCCCCATGTTTTGACAAGCTTCTGGGCTTGACCTTCACTCCTGATCTGAAATGGAACACGTACATCAAGTCTGTTGCCAAGGTCGCTGGAAAGATGGTGGGATCCTTCTACGGCTCCAGAATATATCTCTCTTCTCATGAAATTCTCTATCTATATAAAATCCAAGTACGTCCAAGGATGAAATACTGCTGCCATATCTGGGCAGGAGCTGCTAAAAACAGCCTATCCTGCCTTGACAGAGTAAAAAATAAACTTCGTGGCTTAGTGGGGGATGCCCTTTTCTCTTCCCTGCAACCTCTCTCCCACAGAAGAGACGTTGCAAGCCTATCTTTGTTTTATCGTTATTTCCATGGCAGGTGCTCGTCTGAACTCCAATCTATGGTCCCCCCCCTCACCAATATTTTACAAAAAACACCCGTCTAGCTGAATCCACTGTCAAAAACTTTCCCAACTCTTTATCTATGCTTAAATCAAAACGTAGATTCCATGAACAAAGCTTCTTTCTTAGAACTACACGCCTGTGGAACTCTGTTATCTCTGCCTGCTTCCCTCCTGACTACAACTTGGATGTATTCAAGTCCAACGTAAACAAATTCCTGAAGAACCGCCCCCTTAAGTAGACACTTTAAATATCCACACTAAAGTACTGTACTTACAATAACCCTTATTCCTGAGTGGCTTCCGGGCCTTGATAATTGGTGAACACCTTGTAAAAAAAAAAGGTGATCTCCCGCCATTTGATTACTTGTAAATATTACTGAGTGCGATTGTCAAAATGCCAGTGTGACTTTTGTCTAATGTTTGACAGGTCAATGGAACAACTGACAGAAAAAGTTGCAAATATTTTTTTTTATGGTTTTATATCAGGTTGGAGTTACTGTACATCATAATAAAACTTCGCGTAGACATGTCTTTATGTTTTCTTATTTTCGTGTGTTTCTTGTGTTTTGTTGAATGTGTTTTTCATTTGGTGTCTGGTTATTGTATTAGATTATTGTCTTCGTATTAATAAACGAGTCAACGCAACAACTGACACTGAAATTACAAGATTTTGATGTTCATGGTATTTATATTAGGTTGGGTCTAGTCTACATCATACTAAAAGTTGGACACGATTTGCGCATGTAGAAAGTTTCAAATTTCAAAGTTGAACATTTTCGACTTACAAGTCATTTTCAATTACGTTTCAAAACATTAAGTCTTTCAGTTTTCATGATGAACCAATTCATTCATTCAATTGCATTTTTATCCATATTTTCAGGGTCAATCCTTCACATAAAATGGTTGCCAGTGATGTTGAATCACGCCTTATACCATATCTATGGTTACCCCTACCCCACACCGATTCATATAAGTCATAATGTTTTTTTCAAAGTTGTTCACACTACCTCTTTCTAATCCTCATCATCTATGACTGAACCATTTTCCATATTTTCACAGTTGCCATCTTGATAATGTCCACATGCACTGGTGCATTGTGCTTCCTGTGTTATGCAGATTCAACTTATGGTGTTGCATTCTAGTTCATGATTTATGCAGGTATACCATTCTAGTTCATGATTTATGCAGGTATACATCATTCCAAACAGTTGCAGTGAATCATCTGAATCAGTTCATCTTGAACAGGACTTTTGTCATCATTGAAACAAGTTTGTCTCTTCTACCTAATCCTCATCATCTGTGAATGAGCCATTTTTCATATGGTCACAGTTGCCATCTTGATATGGAATTCCATAACAATTAAGCGTGACACACAAAATAAATAACACTTACGCTATCCTATTAATATATCGATTATTTAGCCTCTTTAAGAAGAAAGTTTAGTTGAGCACTGTCTGGGAAATAAAATGGTCGACCGGCCTTGTACGAGATCATGATTTCCAGTCGTTTGAGAATTAGCGATTGTTTTAACACATATAGTTGTTTGATTTCTCTTTATTCTTGTAGCCGGTGATTATGGCCTAGAGGTAATGTTCTTAGCAAATGCTGTCAGAGGTAGTTTCGTAGCTGGGTTCGAATCCTCTGAGCAGTAGAAAACGTCACTTCTTGCACTGATGATTGCGGAAGCATGGGACACTAGTGTCTGTATGTATAAAGATAATTATTGTATATATGATATTTTTACTGCGTGTGCACACTAGTTGACCTACATATGAATAAGTTTTTATAATATTTTTATTTTGTATACTTTTTTTTATTAATGTAGCGCTTTTGGTTGAAGAATTCTAATTGCTTGTTTCTGCTCGATTAGCTACAAAACATAATGTTTTTATGAATATTTCAGCTGCCCAAACGTTTTGTTTTTGTAATCGATGTTGACATTGCACCGTTTAACATTATTGATTTTTGATTTTTTAAATATGCTTGAACTTGCTGGGTACATCTACAACAGGAAGTCAACATTTATCGAAAATGAAATAACAACGTTTTATTTATTCGATTGAGCCATCACTAGGGCTATGACAAGACGAAATGTTTTTATTATTTTCTCGAGTATATATCCGTTGATATCTTTTATGTTTTTATGTAGAGTGATGTGGTTCTCGATTGATTACCTGTGTCTAACTGTATCGGATATATACTCGACAGTCAAAACAATAATAAGAATATTCTATTGTGATAGCCCTAGTTATCACTTAGCAAGATTAAAAGCTACTCGAGGATAAAGATTAATGAGATTATCTATTGGATGATGAAAAATATGATGAGAGGATTGGAACTGGTGGGTAGAATGAACAAATGTTGATTACATAAGAAGTATTTGTTGACATTAAGCTTAAAGATGACCATGTTTAGATATGCAGGGAAGCAGTTTCTTGGAAATGAGTTGCTCAGATGTGACGTTATTGGAAAGAAACTATTCATGGAAATTGCGTTTGGTTTTTATATATAAAAAAGGAAATGTAACGTAGTCGTTACATGTTAATACTTGGGACCCACATGTTGTATGCAGACAGTCGCAAGAAAAAGACAATAAAAGAATTTGACTCACTTTTTGTTCAGTTGAAACAACAGACACTTATTTACAGTTACTTCCAGAATATCGCGTTTTCTCTTGTTCAAAAGTCTTCTTGTACTCCAATGTGCTTAACAAGATTATGCTGTGTCGAACACGTTATACTCTGTTTTTGTCTAGCCATTTTTAAAATACGTCTTTCCCTGTCGGTCTCGGGCCACGTGTATAACACGTCCATTTCTATCCTCCTCGGGACACGTTTTTGTTTTATATAATCTTTTCCCTTTCTTCTTCCTCACCATGACATCACTTCGCACACGGCTTGATCATTTGTATACGTCGGCCGTGTCTCACAGCTGCTGCTGCTGTCATACGCGCATCCACCCTCTGTTACAGAAAGTTATTTGTTGTATTGGTAGCAATAGAGTGTTTGCTGTGAATGTTTTACAGGGGAGGGAGAACCACGAAATAAGAATTCAGTCCATAGAAATAGAGGCAGAGCAGAGAAAGACTAGCAACCTCTCATGATAAACAGAGCTGTAAGATCGAGAAGAAATGACTCGTATTTGTTTGCTAAGTCAATTTTGCATCCTGTCAAGACAAGAAATAAATTATGAGCAGTAGTTCTCCAACCTTATCAGCAGAACCCCATCAAAGACTTATAGCAAGTTATGGGAGGACAAATAAAGACAAGCAGTCATGCTTTCTGGCGAAGCATATATAATACTCTTAGAACATGTGGAGCACATATATTTGTTTTTACTAGTAATTCATCAATCATTAAGGAAAAAAGCAACTCGAGGATAAGAGTTAATAGTATTGATATATTTTCTGTTAAATGATGACGAATATTACGAGAGGATTTAAAATGATGAATACAATGGATTTGATTAATTGAGAAGACAATTTAGGCAAGTATTCATTGACATTTGATTTACAAATGATAATTTTTTTTACATTATGTATCACCACGGAGGCCATTCGAGTATAAGGGTTAATGGGTATACATTAGTCAATGTGATTATAGCGTAGTAAACATAAGTAGTGGGAATTTTGTAAAGTGGATTACTTAGGGGGACGGTTCATCAAGAACTTGTTTACGTTGGACTTGAAGACAATCAGATTGTAGTCAGCTGGAAAGCAGGCAAACGGAAGAGCATTCCACAGGCGTACAGTTCTAAGAAAGAAGCTTTGTTCATGGAATCTACGTTTAGGTTTATCCGTAAGGACGTAACTCCGTTGTAACGTATTCCACAAATTGAAAGTTATTGGAAAGAAACTGTTAATGGAAATTCTAATTCATGTAAGCCGCACAGAAAAAACAAAGCGAAGTTTTTACAATTGAGAAAGAATGATGTGTTATTGCTGTGAATATTACAAGGAGACGGTTACGATTAAAGCTCAAATTACGACATAATAAAGAAAGAGAAAATGCCCATTAAAAGGATTATGCTTCGTATATTTCTAATACTGTGTTACATTATAATTGTGAACTAGGTTATATTCATCTGGCATATCTACTTAACAGTGTACTTTTTTGCTTTCATTTTATATTTTATAAAAATAACTCCAACAAGGACGAGCTTGAATTCTTATTTGAGTTTTATTGTTGAGATGCAGCAGGAGATGCTTGTCTCCAAATGCCAATTCAGTGCGAGATACCAGAAAGTAGTTCATCTACTTGAGATGCTACCCAGAAGAACAGCTGGTGCGCACTATTCATCCTTGTGGGTGTTTTATGTGAAACAACGTTTACTACCATTTTCAAGCCATCTGTTATCAATGCAAAGGCGACCTCCATTTTCAAACTGGAAGATGTCACATATGAGGTCGTTAAAACTTTCTCTTGGGAACGAAAGGTTTTCTTGAAACAAAGTATTTGGTATTTTATTTTACTAGCACGTGTCAAATTACATATTACCAGTGTGTGTGTGTGTGTGTGTGTGTGTGTGTGTGTGTGTGCGCGCGCGCTGGAGGCAAGTTTTATATAAAATATTATTGCAACCGAGCCCAAAAATATTCTTTTATAAAATCTTCACTAACGAGAAACAGCTCTATTTTTTTTTTTATAAGATGAGGGTTGATTGTTTGTATTATTTGGATTAAACAGACTAATGTTCTTATCTTGCACTAAACTCTGTAACCTCCGACCTTTTTCAAGTGTATAAATTGCCAGAATTAAAACGTTAACTTTACATTTATAATGTTTAGGTTCGGGTTGAAAGTAAATTTTCAATATATCTCTTCTCTGCGATTATACAAGTGCAACTTTGTGTGTGTGTATGTGTGTGTGTGTATGTGTGTGTGAGTTCGTTCTTTATAGACTTCGAAACGGCTGAACATATTTTCTCTAAAATTTGCAGACCTATAGTATATAAGTCTTGGAATTATCTTAGTAAAGATTTGTCTCACCCCCCCTACCCCGATAATTACCAATAATCAATAATCGAAACCGTTATTTTAATTCATCTATCATCGGTAAAACCATTTTTTCCATGTCGTTGCTTAGCAACATGATAGAACAACTGGCCGTGAAAATTCTACTCTGGGTAAATTGATAGCGTGCTTTTTTATGTTCTCTAGAGTTCAATATTGAATAACATATATTTTGGACTATTTCATGGATTTTGGGCGATTTTATGGATTTCGATGACAATAAAAATATAGGAGTGTGAAATATTTGTTGATCATCATTTAATCCCGGTCAACGTTGGATATCCTAGTGTAAACGGTCGGGTTTCAATCCTGGCTTGAGGTAGTTGCCTGTCTAGCCGCACTGATGAGCTGTGAAACAGCGAAACAGTACTGTATGTGGATGACTATATATATATATATATATATATATATATATATATATATATAAGTCAATGAAATATCAAGCAAAACAGCAAGGGGATAATATTTCTAAATTATTCATAACAAAAAGGGGTTGCTAAAGGTTAATTAAATCCATTAATCGATTGTAAGTTCTTAAACAAAAAAACAAGACGAGTGTCGATGAAACATAATTGTTAAATCATGTGTTGTCTCGTGGCGTCTATTTTTATTATTTTACACGTTTTTTTAACGGAATGTAATTTTATAAAATGTCCATATAAATATATTTTATATCATTATCCATCGACTTATATGAAATTAAAAAATACGTTATACAAATAACACTCAATATGAGAACATTAGTTCGAGTAATTAAATAATACAAGAAACGAGAAAGTTAAAAATAAACGACAGTAACAAATAAAGGATATATCATTCACTAATGGAAAAAATGAGTTTTGCAAAAGCAAAAAGAACAAACAAAAAAAAGAAAAAAACTAACAAAAAATAAAATAAACAAAATAGCCTTGAAAATTATACAGAACGGCCCTTGACATCTTTTTATGAGTTCTATGAAGACGTTTGTCATGTTATAGTTATAGTTAAGGCTCGGTTAAGGTTGTACAAACTGCAGAATGAACGCCACTGTAAAATGCATCGCGGATGGTTTATACCTATCTGTATGAGCTTGGATTGCATAGGTTTTTGTTCTTCAATCTGCAGCGTGAATAAATGGTCGCTGTTGTGTTGTAGACAGAAACAGTTGCGCGTCTCTCCGAAGTAGTTGGTAAAGATGCTAATCCATGCTTCCTACTTCTTACTAGAAAAATAGATTCACTTAAAAAGAATGGCACAAGACTTAATTATTTGATTCTTTCGTCAGCAATTACAGTAATACACATTAAGCTGAACTGCAATTTACCAATCCAACCTAAATCTCGCTTCTCGTCCATGAACTTTCTCCCTTAATGTATTTAGCAGGACACATCACTGTAAATTATCACTTAACCTATGACGAAATATTCAATTGTCTTGTTGAACTAATTAAGGATTAATATTAGCGTGGTTACATAATCAGAGATGTTTTGCTATTTCTCCTGTTTAAATCTTTTTTGTCAAAATATGCCTAAACCAGTCCTTAAATGAGATCCTCCAATCTAAAAACATAAGCCGACTTCACAAGTACCATTATTGGAACTTAATTATAATGTGAAGCTCGAAGATTCTAACTCAAGGTATAAGAAAAAAAGACAAAAACAAAAACAAAACAAAAACAAACAACAAACAACAAAAAACAAAAAACAAAACAAAACTTCCACGGATTAATATGGGAGGGGAGACTATCTTCAAGTTCTATCCTAAACTGGGAATGGGGCAAAGGACTTATGCTAAGTAGATATTAATAAGTCCCTCTAACCATTTTTTTAATGGAGAGTAGATAATGCAGTGGACGTGTTATGGACAGCTTCAGTAACTCTCGCTTCTCCTTTTTTGTCCCTCTGTCATCATTTCCAATGAGTGATGTTTCTGACAAAGGGCGAAGAAAAAGCTGCTTTCCAGGTCGATAGTACTTCGTGAACAGTAGTTTGAGATGTTGGAAATTTTCTGTCTCTATGTTTATCCTTGCGGCCATGTCACTAGTAAGGGTGCTGGAGGTAAACGTTTCATCTGGGCTGACGTTAACCGCCTGATAGTCAGGGACCCGAACCTTGGATTAACCACTAAGGAGGCTGTCCTATCAGCAGGGGCAAAGTACTGGGGTTGCTGTATTGCCATTTAGTGAATGGATTCTGGACCATGCAGTAGTCTCTGGTGGGACCTCTCGGTGCCATACTACTGGGTAATTGTTACGGCTTTACCTTATCATGTGCTACAAAAAAAAAAATTCCCGTCTTTTCTCTCTTACTTTCCCTCTCTGTCCTGCTCTAACCAAGTATGCCGACCTGTTCCACAAATCCCAAAACTTCAACATGAAATATCTCCCCCCCCCAAAGCACGAATAAACCTAGAACCTCCATCCCCCAACTTGGACCCCTACTACCATGTCTCATTCTTCAACATCAGGGGTCTACGTTCCAACCTTCCAGAGCTTAAAACCCAATTACAGGAGACGAAACCGGACATATTATTTCTAAGCGAAACTGGAATAGGGCAGACTACTTCCCTAGATGAGTTCATAATTAAAGGATACTCTAACTTAACATCTAAATCTGACCCCCAAGATCGCCATGGCCATGGAATATGTACCTACATTAAAGATGGCTTCCCGTGTGGCAGGAGTATCTCCAGAGAAGACCCTAATTTACCTTATACGTGCTTCAGGGTTGCACTTGCTAACACCACTGCATTCATATATGCCCTCTATCGCCCCCACAACAGCGGAGTTACTATCTTTAAGAGTATATCGGAGAAAATTTACCACATCCTGTCTGCTCATCCCTCGGCTAACATTCACATTTGCAGTGACTTCAATGTCCATAACGTGGAATGGCTGACTCACTCAAATAAGACTTATGATGAGGGGAGGTTCTGTCATGATTTTACCATTGCCTATGACCTTACTCAGATTGTTCGCTGATACTATCAGTCAGTACGCAAGCCTTCTGACACTATCAGTCAGTACGTAAGCCTTCTAGACCTTTTTCTCTCCACTTCCCCTGAGCTATGCTCATGTTCAGTTCTATCTACTCTGGGGGTCTCCGACCACTCCATTGTATCAGTTAAGATAAAAATGAAATATAATAAGTCTACAGACGTACTTCTCCATCGTACTGTATACCGATACTCTATGACTGACTGGGATAGCTTCCGTACATTCATATCTGATATACCTCTCCATTCCATGTTTAAAAAGGATGTGTCCTCTCTAGTATCAGACCTGACCGAATGGTTAATTGTAGGCATAGACCAATTCATACCATCCAAAAAATTCCAACAAAAACCTAACAGCCAGCCATGGTTCTCCCCTGAATGTGCTGCTGCCATCGCGCACAGAAATCACTTTTTCCATAGCTACCAACGTAATAGATGCACTGATAATAAAGCTGCTTTCAGGACAACCAGCAACCACTGTAAAAGAGTAATAAAAAATGCAAGAGAGCTATATGCTCAATCCGTTAAATGCAAAGTAGCTAAGCAGCGGCTTGGTTACCACCAGTTCTGGCAAATAGCAAACGAAATCCTGAACAGAAGCATGCGTTCTATCCCAACCATCATCAATGGACCATAGATCATCTCGTCAACATCCGACAAGGACAAACTATTTGCAAGAACTTTGCAGCTAATTCTACCCTATGCGATGAAGGCCATCAACTCCCATATTTCCTCCTGTAACACACAACACGCTAGGTAACATACAAATATCTGTGCGTGAGATCGCCAAGCTAATCAAGAACCTTGATTCCAGTAAAGCAACTGGCCCTGACGGCATTCCAATTATAGTGGTAAAAAAGCTCCAACCAGAACTTGCTCCCATACTTACGAAACTGTTTAAACGTTGCCTTGAGGCGAAGTGCTATCCAACACCCTTTAAAACCTCATCAGTATGCCTTGTACTTAAGAATTCAGGTAATAAGTCATCTCCCTCTCAGTACAGACCAATAAGTCTCCTGTGTGTCATGAGTAAGTTGCTGGAATCCATATTAAATAGAGAAGTAGTCAACCACCTCTGAAGAAATAACCTTCTTAGTGACACACAATATGGTTTCCGTTCTGCTAGATCTACAGCAGATGTGCTAACGGTTATATCTCATAGTATTAGCCAATCTCTCGACAAAGGCTTCCTTTCTAGGGCAATTGCTCTTGACATATCAAAGGCCTTCGACAAGGTATGGCATAAGGGTGTACTTCACAAAATTTCCAGCTACGGTATAACTGGAAATGTTTTTTCAATCATTAAATCATTTCTCTCTGATAGGCTCATAAGAGTAGTGGTTGATGGACAAAAATCAGAGGCCTGCAGTATTAATGCTGGAGTCCCTCAGGAGTCCATCCTGGGCCCAACTCTCTTCCTGATCTACATTAATGATCTCCCAAAACACATACTTAAATCATTCGTTGACATCTATGCTGATGACACGACCATCTATGGCAACACATCAAAGGCCGTAAATGACAAAGTTCTTTCTCCTCAGATCTTGAGCGCGTGGTACAGTGGGGGAAGAGGTGGCTGGTTACCTTTAATGCATCTAAAACCAAGTTCCTAACTTTACATCATAAACGCTCTGACCCCCATCTGGCATCAATTGAAATGGATGGCTCTCGTCTAGGGGAGCCCCCATGTTTTGATAAGCTTATGGGTTTAACCTTTACTCCTGATCTTAAATGGAACACATACACCAAGTCTGTGGGCATGGTCGCTGGGAAAATGGTGAGTTCCTTCTACCACTCCAGAAGATATCTTACTACTGATGCAATTCTCTATCTATATAAAAGCCAAGTACGTCCAAGGATGGAGTACTGCTGCCATATCTGGGCAGGAGCTGCTAAAAACAGCCTATCCTGCCTTGACATACAAAATATACTTCGTTGTTTGGTGGGGGATACCCTTTTCTCTTCCTTGCAACCTTTCCACAGAAGAGACGTTGCGAGCCTGTCTCTGTTTTATCGTTATTTCCATGGCAAGTGCTCGTCTGAGCTCCATTCTCTAGTCCCCCCTCGCCAATCTTTCACGAAAAATACCCGACTAGCAGAAACTATTGTCAATAATTTTCCCCACTCTTTATCCGTGCCTAAATCAAAACGTAGATTCCATGAACAAAGCTTCTTTCTTAGAACTGCACGCCTGTTGAACTGTCTGCCGCTTGCCTGTTTCCCTGCCGACTTCAACTTCAAGTTCAACATGAACAAATTCCTGATGAACCGCCTCCTTAAGTAATGACACTTTATCAAATCTCCAATACTAACTATTACTACGATATTATCCCATTGATTACTGTACACACAATAACCCTTATCCACGAGTGGCTTCTGGGCCCTGATAGGTGGTGACCTCCATCTAAAAAAAATCTTCAGTAGCATGAATTGATTAAATCTTTTTAGGTAAGAAATAAAATGTTTATTTTAATATAACCCGCATTCTGTCCATTATTTGAGTAATGGGACATTTCAGCAGAACAGAGGATTTTATATATCGAAGCATTAGACACAGAAGACGATAGAAAAATGTTGGCATAGAGAAAGAAGAGGCGAAAGAAGAAGCAAACTTTTTAATTTACTACATGGTGAAATGATAAAATTATTACATTAGAAAATACGATACGATTCCATTTGCATTTGATGAAAACCAGTTTTCTTTATTTTTATGTAGACTATCTACTAGTTGGTCAGTTGTGTACAAATCCCAAGAGACATAAGAGCCTTTTATCATGTCTGAAAGTGACACCATGTCCATCAAGAGAGATCGGAGATGCACCGCAGTACAACTGATGCTCTTTACCCAATAAACCTATGACAACATGACAGTTGCAAGCACCCTCACAGTGCACCGTTGTATTGCCCGAATAGGACGTGTCCATAGTGATAAAAACAAAGTTTCCGGCTACGGTTATGGCCTTTGATGTGATTTCAAGTGAGGGTCACATCATGCCACTACAGGCTGAAGGCGGCTACATTTAATATATGTCAGCTCTACTACACAATCAAGTTACCTGAATTGATTTTTTTCAATAAAAGTTTTAAAATAAAGCTGTAGTGTTTTTTTTTCTTTATGACGACAAATTTATCGTTCCACCCTGTAGATAATTCACAGTGAAGATTGCATGAAACACCAAGAAAGAAAGTCTTAATGGTGGATTTAAAAGAGAAATTGCACTCTTTTTTATGTATAGCTTCGCTACATGATTGCGAACAGAACATCCGCACGTGTTTTGATTAGAAGGTCAAACTGAAGTATTTGCTAAAGGCAACTTTACAAACCAATACGAAATGAAGTTGTCTCCGATGCAAACTGAAGTATTAATCCAACCTTTACAATTTGATCTATGTTGCTCCTTCAGTGATCAATTTATTTGAAGAGATCATTGAAAGTATCTTGAGTGATCAATACAACGGTTATAAATAGATTGTACTTTCAAGGAGTGTCGGCTTCCTGCAGAATCAATAAACTTCTCTCGTCACGTGGGTTAAAATAATTGACTCGAACGAGAAAAGATGAAGAATCTGAAGTTTATTTGGGAATTTATCGTCGGAGCGTATTATACATGCTGATTAAACGTAAATGTCAATCAATGCCTGATCGAAGGACCTATGCACGGCCAGTTTCATCTAGACTTACTTACATCGTCCATGAAGAAGGATGTGCTGCACTTATGATGCCAACTGTGGGATGAAGTGATTAGCATGCTTTTAGTAAAGTTACGAACACTGCTATGCTCTCGCAGATTCTTAAAGAGATCATTACACTGGCAATGTAGGGGTAATCTTTGTCACAGACAGAGAGAAATAGATAGAGATGAAGAAGGAAAGCGATATAGAGGAAAAGAGGGAGTAAGAGAGTGAGAGAGAGAGAGAGAAAGAGAGGAGATAAGGGGAGAGAGGGGAGAGAGAATGGAAGAGATTCATATTTATATCTGCTCATTTATAGAACTCCTATTCCACCATAACGGAAAAGACTTTCCTCAACGTACCTGCACTATATTTTTATTACTTTGATTAGTACCAAACAAGGCATATAGCCACTGTAACGTAACGGGCCACTTTAAATTATGGACCATAACTACAGGAAATCTTAAGTAGAGAGTTGTGCAGTGAAGTGCTTGTTAACATTACATTTAAATTTCTATATATAAGTATGCATGTTTCTTATTTGTTTTACTGTTCATTTCGCTTGCCATGAGATTAACAAAACCTTGCCGTCGACACCAGCTTAAAAGCTTCTCTTTGTCACCACGGGGCCACACGTCCATCTCGCCTGATTGCCCTTGCTTATCCCCTCGATCTGGCCACAGCCAGCCATTTCTTGTCTTCGACTTTACACATCCATGTTTCCTGATGCGTCCTTCGCTTCTCACCTATAACGTGGTATCATTTTTCCTTTCTATTATTAATTAGAAGCAGTCAAATAGCGCGACGGTTAGGAATGCTGACTCTCGCCTAAGTGGCCGAGTTTCAATCCTGGCCTGAGGTAGTTGTTAGTATAACCGCACTGAACAGCTGTTAAACAGTCTGTCTGTGGATGACTATATATATATATATATATATATATATATATATATATATATATATATATATATATATATATATATATATAATTAGTAAGCCGCAGAAGAAAGTGTTTCTCATGTAAGTCCGAATCCTCGTTCACCAACCTTGTTGTTAGTATTTGAATAATTGATGAAAAGACACAGTAACAGTGTTATGAAAAAACACACGATATTAAAAGTAACCAGCCACTTTTTTCCATTGTACTACATGTTCTAGATCAGATGAGAGATAATCAGAGAGAACTTGGTCGTTTACGGCCTTTGATGTGCTACCATAGATGGTAGTGTCGTTAGCAAAAATGTCTATGATTGATCTAAGAGTATGATTTGGAAGATCATTAATGTAGATCAGGAAGAGAGTCGGACCCAGCATGGACCCCTGAGGGACTCCAGCATTAATAATATGAGCTTCTGATTTCTGCCCATCAGCCACTACTCTTATGAATCTAACAGAGAAATGATTAAATAATTGAAAAGACATGTCCAGCTATACCATAGCTGGAGATCTTGTGAAATAGACCTTTATTTCATACCCTATCAAAGGCCTTTGATATGCCAAGAGCAATTGCCCTTGAAAGGAAGCCTCCGTCGAGAGTTTCGCTAATCCTATGAGAAGTAACTGTAAGCACACCCGTTGTAGATTTAGCAGAACGGAAACCATATTGCATGTCAATAAGAAGGTTTATTTTTGCTGGGGTGGTTGACTACTTCTCTATTTAACACAGATTCAAGTAACTTACATGATGCATAGGAGACTTATAGGTCTGTACTGAAAGGTAGATTACCGATCAAATGAATTCTTAAATACAGGGCATACCGATGAGATTTTCCAGAGTGTTAGGAAGCAATTCTCCTTAAGACAACGCTTAAACAGCTTAGTAAGCATAAGAGCTAGTTCTGGTTGAATCTTTTTGAGCACTATAATAGGAATGCCGTCGGGGCCAGTTGCGTTTACTGGAATCAAGGTTTTTGATTAGCTTAGCAACATCACGCACAGATATTTGTATGTCGCAAAGCGTGTTTTCTGATACAGGAGTTAATACGGGGGGAAGGTTGACGGCTTTGGTCGCATAGAGTGGAATTAATTGCAAAGTTCTTGGTAAAGAGTTTGGCTTTGTCTGATGCTAACAAGATTACCTCAGGTCCATTGATGATAGTTGGGATAGAGCACACGATTCTGTGCAGGATCCTGTTTTCTATTCACCAAAATTGGTAAGAACTAAGCCGCTGCTCAGCCACTTTGAATTTTACGGACTGAGCATACAACTCTCTCGCGTTCTTCATTACTCCTTTACAGTGGTTGCTGGCAGTCCTGAAAGTGATTTTAATCTCAGTACATCTGTTACGTTGGAAGCAATGGAAAAAGTGATTTCTGTGTGAAAAAGCAGCAGCACATTCCGGTGGGAACCACGGCTGGCTGTTAGGTTTTTGCTGGAATTTTTTCACGAACAAAATGACTGAGGTCATAAGCAATAGAGAAATCGTGCCAGAACCTCCCCTCATCATCTGTCTTGTTTGAGTGGGTTAACTATTTCACATTGGGAACATTCAAGTCTCCGCAGATGTGAATGCTAGCCGTATGATGAGCAGAAAGTATGTGGTTAATTTTCTCAGATATGCTCCTAAAGACAGTAACTCCACTGTTGTGAGGGCGATAGAAGGCAAATATAAACGCAGTCGTGTGAGCAAGTGCAACCCGGAAGCATGTTTGGGGTAATTTAAGATCTCCTCCGGAGATGTCCCTACCACATGGAAAGCCATTTTTAATGTAGGCACATATTCCATGTCCATGACGATCTTGGGGGTCAGATTTTAATGTTAAGTTAGAGTATCCTTTAATTCCAAACTCTTCTAGCATCTTTTAATTCCAAACTCTTCTTTGGAGATTGTAATGCTGGGTATAGGACAGCCCAACCAGCTGCCAACATTGCCCTGCTTTTTATTGAAACCAGCCGAGAGCTCTTTTTAGTATCCTCGCTGTGTTACCAGATGTCTGGATTTCTTTTGCACTTGGTTCACCAGGTATATTAGTTAGGTAGGACTTCAGGTTCTTCTTCATAAGTCTTGTAGCACCTATAATATCTGGCATGATTGATATCTCCCTAAGATTCCAGTTTCTTTTCATATGAGACCTTGATATTTGGTCTGTTTCTCTCTGTCAACTCTGTTCAGACCTCGATCATTAGGGACACTCACTTCAATCAAGGTAACAGTATATTAATTTCCAAGTCGGTCCGATGCCAGTTTCGCTTAGGAATAATACAGAGTACAAAATAGACTTCGTTGCTTAGTGCGGGATTCCTTTTCTCTACCCTGCAACCTCTCTCCCACAGAAGAGACGTTGCGAGCCTATCCTTGTTTTATCGTTATTTCCATGGCAAGTACTCGTCTGAACTCCAATCTCTGTCCCCCCCTCTCGCCAATCTTTCACGAAAAACACCCGTCTAGCTGAATCCACTGTGAAAAGTTTCCCCCACTCTTTATCTGTGCCTAAATCAAAACGTGGATTCCATGAACAAAGCTTCTTTCTTAGAACTGCACGCCTGTGGAACTCTGTTCCGTATGCCTGCTTCCCACCTGACTACAACTTGGATGTCTTCAAGTCCAACGTTAACAAATTCCTAATGAACCGCCCCCTTAAGTAAACACTTCATCAAATCTCCACACTAGCGTAATGTACTTGCAATAACCCTTATCCCTGAGTGGCTTCCGGGCCTTGATAAGTGGTGACCACCGTGTAAAAAAAAAAACGTACAACATACTGTACATGCAATAACCCTTATCCCTGAGTGACTTCCGGGCCTTGATAAGTGGTGACCTCCTTGTAAAAAAAAAAAAAGGTCTGGTTTAGTTTCCTGTAATTGGGTTTCAACCTCTGGAAGGTTGGAACGTAAACCCCTGATGTTGGAGGAGATATTGTAGTAGTGGTTTACGTTGGAAGTTGAAGATCTGAAGACGACTATGTTGTAGTCTACAGGTAGCAATACAGTGGTAATATTTTTCTATCTGTTGTAGATCCGAGCTAGGGGTCACAAATGAAAGAAACCACAAGTAGTGTTAAGTGTATAAATATAATATGCATTTATCATAAAGAATACAAAAGTCACTAAAGTGGCATGAGAGGAACGTGTTCGTAGCATACGGTTAAACATGGTATGAATGTCTCTCTCTAGTCTCTGAAACCAGTGGTATTTATAAGACTGGTTGATTCCACTTAGTTCTCGAATAGGGGTGATTTGTACTCCACAACAATATCTCACAAATTTTTACATCTGACCTAACTCTGACCAACTTACTATTCCTTGGCGTCGATAATTTTGTCGACAAATGTTAATATAATTAAGATAGTTGGAAAAACTTTTGTATTGATTCATTATTGATTTGTTGTGTTGTTTTAGAAATGTATGTTGAAGAACATGTTATTCGAATATTTGTCATATTTGAAGAGATATAACTCAGACGAAGTCAGGTATTTCTAATAATATATAAAAAACTAAATATACAATACACTTATTTTGCCAGTCGTTGGCAAAAACATGATGCATTAAAAATCGATTATTGAAGACTGATTTCATTTATTATAAATATCGATTTACTAAACTCTTTTAATTGCACGTTTTTCGATCAATCATGTTTAGAGGAAGTCAATTTGCAAATTGTTTCGTTTATTTTCAAAAACAATAAAAAAAAGGTGACAAAAATGAGGCGTTATTAATAATTCATTTCACTGGCGCAATTATGGCGATAAAAGATTAGTGCACACGTCATTTAGCGTGAGATTCTTACAGATAAGACAAAATCAAATTTCTTTATGTATTTGTTTTTTAATTGGTGAGAGGTCGAAATTCTTTTATTGAAATCTTATGAGCAGAAATCGATTAACAACCAATCCACAATCAATAAGTTAGTCATTCGATTTGATGCATTGGTTTCAGTGTAATAACTGAAGTATAGATTTAAGTGTAAAAGCTTAGCATTATTTTCTATTTTGAATCCAAAAATATTTTATTTGCTTAATATACTTAATTTATCCAATGGTCCTCTATTTCCTAGCTATACTTGCCAGTCGGTTTGCCCCAAATTCTACATTGGACCCAGTAATTCACTCCCTCCCTGACTTTCCCTGGCGGACAGACGCCACACTAGATTATCTGAAAATCACCCCCTCTCAGGTGCATGATATCCTAAAATCCTAAACACCTGAAGAGCATGTGAATCCGATCTCATCCCGGCTGTGCTAAAAAAATGCTCCATTGAAATTGCTTCAGTCCTCTCCAAACTTTACACCAAATTTCTTAACGAATTTTGTTTTCCTGACTGCTGGAAACCGATTCTGTGGTACCAGTTTACAAGAATTCTGGCGAAAGAACTGACCCATTAAATTATCGCCCCATTGATCTCCTCACGCTTTTCGCCAAAATATTTGATTCAAGCTCTAGTTCATCACCTTATAGCTGCTAAACTTCTGACCGACCAACAATATGGATTTAGACAAGCCTGTTCTACAGCAGACATCCTAATTGTAATATCTAAACGTATATACCATACACTGGACCAAGCAGGAGAGGGTAAAGCGGTAGCCCTAGATATATCTAAGGCTTTTGACAGGGTTTGGCACGATGGTCTTCTATGAAAAATCAGATCCAACAATATCACTGGACGAATACTTAACATAAATCCTTCTAAATAAGAGAAGAATCCATATTGTCTTCGACTGTCGTACATCTAAACAATATGATATAAATGCATGTGTACCTCAGGAGTCTATCCTTGGGCCTTTATTCTTCCTAATATTCATAAATGACCTTCCTGATAAAATTGTCTCTGAGATGGGTGTATTTTCTGATGACATCATGCTCTATAACAGGCACGAGGGGAAAACAATGAACACATATCTTAGGAAATGGCAAAAATACTAGAGGAAGATCTCCAATCTGTAGTGGAATAGGGACATAAATGGATAGTCACATTCAATGCTTCCAAGACTATGCTTGTTTCCTTTAATAATTACAAGAAACCTTCTCAACCACCAATAGTTATGGTTAAAGATTCATCACCTGAAAGTACTTCTTTCAAACTCCTTAGCTTAACGTTCACAGGGAACATGAGTTGGAACAGATACATTGAGTGCATTGCCTGGGCCGCTGCTAGGAAGTTGGGCTTTCTGTACCGTGCTAGAAAGCTATTTACTTTCTTCCCACGTTTCTGCTTTCCCAACTGTACTGACATGCAGAAGTTTAAGTGTAATGTGAACAGACATCTTGCTGCTGACCTCCCTACATAGTATCCCTGCAACTTATATCCCCTACATCAGCCCCCCCCCTACATCAAAGTAGCACTGTGCCTTATTTGGGGTGGAAATGGAATTAAAAAAATATTAAAAATGGTTTTCTTTTTCCCATGCTCACCTTTTCAAAGTGTAAATGACATAAAATAAAATCAATTTCCTTTTAACCCGATTTGCACACATATTTTTGTTTGACATTAGAACAAAATATAAAATGGTTTCATTTTTGACATGATCAACTTTTAAGATATAAATGAATAAAATTAATATCTTTTACTTTTTTTACGCGCATACTTTCTTACTAAAATACTAAATAAAATAGATACTTTCTTACTAAAATACTAAATAAAATAGATACTTTCTTACTAAAATACTAAATAAAATAGATACTTTCTTACTAAAATACTAAATGCCTTTTGTGTTGTTATACATGTAATTTTTTTTACGTATTTATTTATTTTTGAACAAATTTAAATATTGAAATTGAAATAACCTTCCCATGATATAATACTGGGGTTTGCAATATTTTTCATAGGAATGGAGGGTATTATTAAAAAAATTGGAAGTTTTATTTATAGACACTGGCGATAGGAACTGACCAATCAAGTTGAAGCACGTTCTGCTAGCAACCAATCATTAACTGTATTTGATCTTTTAGAATTGCTGCACATAATTTTTCGTATCCACACGAGGAAGATTTTTGCACTTTGCTTGTAAAATTTTGAAGTCCAAGACTTATACAGATTAGCTACCCAGCAAAAACTCTTCCTCATCTCAGTACTTGTGCAGATTAGCTATTTATTGGAAACTCTTCTAAAATCAAACATGGCGTTCATTTCAAAATTTCTAAAGTTAAAAAAAAATTAAAATATGACTTGAGTGCCATAAGTTAGAATCAAAACCAAAACATAGTTCTACTGCATTATTCTTTATCATCTGAACTGAGGCCATACATATATGAAAACTAAAAAGATAACCTTGTTTAAATGTATAAACTATATTCGCGCATGTGTAAAAGTAACACGTTTAGTAGACTAACACTTGCCGAGTTCCATTTTATTTTCAATTTTGACTTCTTAGCAGCTACTTTCACCGGCTAAAAGCCAACTCGAATTTGTTTCTTGTGTTTCAAGTTTATAAACAATAAAATTGACTGTGTAGTTTGGGAGAAACAATTCCGCACACAGACAGACATTGTAAATTATATATATATATATATATATATATATATATATATATATATATATATATATATATATATAATTTACAATGTCTGTCTGTGTGCGGAAAACTAAAGCCCCCCCTCTTGGGTTGAGCACTATCGTAAATAATCTCACTCGCCACTTAATTTAGCTGAAAAAATGCGAAGCTCGTGGTTTGTTTACAAACAAACGTTTGAGCCCTCTACGAGCGGCGGACGGATGTTTATTTAAATAGACATTCGGACAGATTAATTTGCGGCCACCGCTTCCATAGTTAGGGGGTAGAACTGCCAACTGTCATCACGACGGTTCTAGGTTCGATCCTCGGCTTGGGATAGGTGTTAGTCTAGCGGCACTGATGAGTTGTGAAACAACAAAACAGATCTGTATGTCGATGACTAAAATATATTTTATATATATATATATATATATATATATATATATATATATATATATATATATATACTAGCGGTGGGTACCCGGCGTTGCCCGTGTGTTTGTAGGTGTCTGTGTGTGTTAAAAAAAACGTTAAAATAAAAAATGAAAGTTTTAGTAGGAATATCCGATTGAAGCCCGAAGCCTTGACGCGAAGGTGGCAAAATAGGCAACCACATAGGAATTGAAAAGTTAAATTAAGAGTTAAAAAGTCCCAGAGGTTTGGTTGACAGTTGGCCGCTTTATGAGGTCACCGCGGGGTCGTTACGATGGAGTGTCATTTTTTTTTAAATTACTGCGGGGCAGTCTTTTGGCTTCCCGAAGATGATGGAAGTGGAAACCAGCTCCCCATTTAAAGGGGATATTCCAATCAGACGTCCGCGGTGATCGCGCCGCGAACGATGCCTAGCTGTATTTATCCATCCCACCCCTGGCAAAAACTGCGAACCAAAACTGAAAGTGAATTCCCGTCAAGCACAGATCGGGCGAGACCGGCAATCATGAGCGTCAGCTGAGCAGCGTCGTAACAGACGCAGAGTACTTGTAAAAACAAAACAAAACAAAACAAACCGAAAAAAAATTCCAATGCAAATAAACCCCAAAAAGAAACTTGAAGAAACCTACCTTGTAAAATTCCAATATGTTTAATATATTTTAGTATGTAATTTTTCGGATGTTTGTTTTTTGTTTTTTTTCCAAATATTTACCCGTAGATTTTTTTTTTGTATTTTTTTGTGTTTATTTTCCGATGCGTTTCGTTTCGTTTCGTAGATTATAAATATCGGTTACAGACGGTATTTATCGCTGTCATAGTAGTTTTCCAGCTAAGAAAATAAATAATGAATAAGTAACTAATCTAATAAGAATTAACCCCTCCACCTTAGTATCACCTTAAAAGTAACTGTGAACATAGCCGACGGAAAGAAATATAATTAAAATAAGAAAAATATGAAGTCGAGTATCTCCTTACGAGTGACTGTATACATAACCGAGGGGAAAAAGAAAATTAATAAAATAAAGAAACTATAAAGTGGAGTAATCGCATGACCATATGAAGAACGGTCGATGGTGACACCGATGATTGCCGGTATCGCCCGATCCATACCTGACCGTAAATCAGTGGAAGTTAGTAAAGAAAAAAAGAAAAGAAAACTCATGAAACACAGATAAAATAAAACCCCATGGTGGAAAAGAAAGGGACGTTGCATGAATACAGTTGGATACGCAAATAGTAGATGTCGAATGTAAGAGTTTGTTGTAAAACATGGAATTCATGGTTAGTTCGTTTAATTTTTTTTTTTTTAATAAACGCGCTTTTCTCTGTGTAAACTGTAAACGATAATGAGAAAAAAAACAATAAAATAAAAAACAAAAAAAGGGAAAGATGGCGTAAGTACACATTGGATGAGGTAATAAAAGAAAAAGAACAATAAATAAGAAAATGTAAAAAAAAGAAAAGAAAATGGAATAAGTAACCGTTAGAATAGCTGTATGCCAATCCACTTTTTTTAAGCAACTACGAACGCAACAGAAATATAGGAATCTACGATCAGCACGTTATGGAAAGCTAATATGCCTATAACACACCTCAGATATCGTGCTGCAGCTTGTGTGTAATAAATTTGCATGTAATGTCTTGATTTTTAATTCTATTAAGGTCAAACTCAGACGAGGAAAAATGAGTGCATTTTATTATATAGAAGAGAAGATAGAATAGAAGAAGATAGAAAGATAGAAAATAGAATAGAAGAGAAGATATAATTATTTATAAAATTATATATATAAATATATATATAATTATATACAAAATTATATATATATAAGTATATATATATATAATTATATATATAATTATATATATAAGTATATATATAATTATATATATAATTATATATATATAATTATATATAATTATATATATATAATTATATATATAATTATATATATAATTATATATATATATAATTATATATATAATATAATTATATATATATATATTATATTATATAATTACTTAGACATTTAATAATTTATTTATCGACGCATTTAAAGATTAAATGACTTTTTTCTTATTTTTTGAATAGATGCCAGTTACCTAACGGAAACGAAGAGACAGAGAAAGAGAAAGGGAGAGAGAGAGATAGATAGATAGAGAGAGAGAGAGAGAGAGAGAGAGAGAGAGAGAGAGAGAGAGAGAAAGAGAGGGTGAAACTGGATGTGTGTAGAAAATATTACCAAACCAGGCTTATGATATTTAATTAGTATGCACAATTAAAACCGACCAATATGGAGAAAGAATGTACATCTAAGATAACAAAAAAACATAATCTTATTAATTAGCTCCAACAAGATGAAGGTAAGAGTAAATGAGGTTGATTTATAAAGAATGCATCGATGGAATTCAAATACAATATAGTGAGATTTGAAAAATAAACAAACGTGATTTGTGTGGTATGTACAAAATCGATTGAATAGATACGAAAAAACAAACAAACAACTAGACAGATAGGGAATGAGAAAACGTCACAGCGGATTTTGTGACTGAGCAGTGGAGACTCTCACTAGAGGGGAGAGAATCGAAGTTATACCGCGATACATAAAATAGAAAAGCTAAAAAACATGTAAAATCCCTTTTATGTTTTCAAGTCTTCAGATTTAAAACTAGCCAAAGAAATATGCTTTTATAAATAAAATAAGAATTCTCCCACGGAAAATGACAATCTCATGTAAGGTTGCCTGTTAGCAAAGAAAAGAAGCGGTCGTGTTACACATAGCAAATGAATATCCTATCTTAGCAACAACTAAAGATTTTAGGACACCAAACATATTAAACCAATAAATATGTCCATCTTTTTTTTAAAAAGAAAACGGAGGTTATTAATGCATAAATAATTTACTAATAATTAATAATTATTAATGCATATTTCTTACTAGTCATAAGCTTTAAACGTATCGTGTCTTGATTCGATGAGAATCTAAAATGTCTTTCGTCAGTCATTAAAAAGCGCCAAACTCATACTCTTCTGCAATACCATTGTCCCCTTCTACGTTGGAAATTTATTCAGTGATATCTTGTAACTCTTATATATAGACACATTGAAATGTATTTCGAGATAAATGTCTCCCAAAATAGTACACTGGTATGCAGAAATGAATAAGTCTTATTTATTTTCTCATTAATTTCCCCGGGCAGGTTATTAATGGCAAAACATTCTGTTAATATTTCCCTTCTAAGTTTCTTTTGTGTATAAAAATACAGCATGCCAACATTGTCACGTAAATCGAACTACCCCAAAGAGCTCCGCGCTCCTATGTGTTATCTAGTTCAAACAATCTGAATATTCTACCTCTCTATGAAACATCTCTCTCTCTCTCTCTCTCTCTCTCTCTCTCTCATCTCTCCTTTTCTCATTTCCTGCCGTTTACTCTTTCGAAATCCCCTAATATTTGTTCCATTCTTTTAATCTTTCTGGTTACGCGTATGCGGCAGCAGCGGCATGGCACGTGAAAAAATGATCAAGCCGGTGCGCGAGGTGACGTAACAGCTGAGGAAGAGAAGGGGGAAAAACAAGGAGAAAAACGAACCACGTGGGCGGCGAGAGCGATTTGGAAGCACGCGTGAATGAAAGAGGAATTTTTAAAACAAGACGCAATCCAAACTTCGAACAGCAAAATAAATGGTCGGACGACTGTGCCCAGTTGGGCGAACTTCAGACATAGAAGCGAAAGAAACACATTTTAATAATTCGTGTCGACACGAGGAGAGAAAAGGCATGCGTTGACACGGCAAAGTTTCGTTAATCACATGAATCTAATGAAGAGACTTGTAAAATCAAGATACAGGTGTAGTTTAGAAAATCAACGACTTTTATTACAACTAAAAAAAATCGAGTCGAATTTCTTTACTTTGTTCCTTTGCGAGAATTTCATACACATTTATATAAAATATAATAAAAAACGTTACATTTTCATATTTTCTCTTTCAACTTTAATCAATAAATAACTTTTATTCATCCCTTGTCAACTTAAACAAACATTATCATATGTGTGTGTGTTTGTGTGTGTGTGTGTGTGTGTGTACGTACTTGCATGCGTATCTCATGTGTACAACTATCATGGAGTTCAATGATTTATTGTGTTTTTTCCCCTATAGTCAGATGTCATTATTATCCTCGGAACTGAAGTCAAAACCACATTCAATTTTATGTTCGAGTCGCACGTTGAATTTCATCAGTTGACTTTTTCTTCTTTGCGATCCTCCTCCTCCTCCTCCTCCGCCACCACCACTACGACAGCAGTAACAACAGCAGCAGCAACGGAAATAACACTACGATATTGGTACAAGGATTATTATTTGCCAGAGCGACATTTCTGGACATAGAAAAAATTTACTCTGAAATCTGAAACTTAGAATCTTTATGAATAATTCAAGTTAATATTTCATGTGTTGGGCATTTTTTGCCTCAATTATTTCTGGGGTTTGACATTTTGAGGACAAAACATCTTTCAGGATTGAACATTTTTTGCGGTGAAAATTTTCTGAAAACAAAAACTTTTACTGGGAAATACGAGGTGGAACGACAAACTTGTTGTCAGAACTATATATTTATTTTAAAACTTGTTGCCAGAACTATATATTTATTTTAAAACTTGTTGCCAGAACTATATATTTATTTTAAAACTTGTTGCCAGAACTATATATTTATTTTAAAACTTGTTGCCAGAACTATATATTTATTTTAAAACTTGTTGCCAGAACTATATATTTATTTTAAAACTTGTTGCCAGAACTATATATTTATTTTAAAACTTGTTGCCAGAACTATATATTTATTTTAAAACTTGTTGCCAGAACTATATATTTATTTTAAAACTTGTTGCCAGAACTATATATTTATTTTAAAACTTGTTGCCAGAACTATATATTTATTTTAAAACTTGTTGCCAGAACTATATATTTATTTTAAAACTTGTTGCCAGAACTATATATTTATTTTAAAACTTGTTGCCAGAACTATATATTTATTTTAAAACTTGTTGCCAGAACTATATATTTATTTTAAAACTTTTGCCAGAACTACAGATTTATTTTAAAACTTTTGCCAGAACTACATAACTAAAAATTTATTTTGAAACTTTTATCGAAAAAATCAATTTAGGTAACTTGATTATGTAGTAGAGCTGACATCAATTCAATGTAGCCGCCTTCAGCCTTACTCACCGCTTTTATACGGCCCCATAACTGGGAGTATGCCTTTTCTACAAGCGCCGGCGGGAGCTTGGCAGATGGCGGCGGTCAGACTGGCTTTGGCGTTGTAGGAGGTCATGTTGGTGATGTTCTCGACGTATGACCAAACGAAATAGCCCAAACAGTTCAGATCGAAGAAGAAGGGGGGCAGTGAAAGAAGGATACAAAGTCGTAGCACTCCTGAAGCCAGTCCTGCTGTCACACCCAGAGTCTGCCAGCGGCCACCTGATTACACCAGGGTATCACCATACTCTTCAGCGCATCCAGGTACTCTTTGGTGTAGATTTTCAAGTCGAATTTGAAGATGTGAGGTGGCATAATGTAGCGCTTACTTTAAACCACACCAAAGACCATAACCGTGGCCGGAAACTTCGTTGAGCTGTTCCCTCAAGCGTTGAACTGTCTGGATTTACATTTTGTAGAGTGCTGGCAATGGTCCTGTTGTCATAACCTGGATTGGTAGAGAGCATGAGTTGTACAGCGGTACATCCTTTATCTCGCTCATTGAAGATCGTGTCACTTTTAGACATAATAGAATGGCTCCTATCGCACTTGAGATTTGTACACACCTGGCCAACTAGTAGATGGTTTGCAAAAAAAAAAAAGAAAAAAAGAAAACGGGTTTTCATCAAACGGAAATTGAATCATGTCGTCTTTTCTAGGGCGACAATTTTCTCGCTCCACCATGTACATATAACGTTTGAAACCTTTTGGATGAAACATTTAAGGGTTTGCGCAATTTATGGGATAAACAATTTCTGGCTGTCTAAATTAATCTATTTGAAAATACCATAGTAAACTAATCGACGGACTAAGTGCCCCATAAAGATACTTAGACGCACCAGAATGAGTTGCCTCTATTCAATATACGCGCATATAAACTAGAATGATGACTAAAAAGTAAACATGAGTATCCGACGGACAGAACTCTATTTAAAGGTATGAGGACAAGTCGGAAAGCTTCTTATGAACGAATAGTTTTCTGAGTGCGAATTTTTATTTAAAAATGCAACTTAAGCTTACAAAATGATATATGCAGTACTACAAGAATACATGTTCATATATTTAATTTCTTGAACAAAAATTCAAATTCCAAATTTACTGCTGCTAGAACTTTATATTTAGAATCCTTATTCAAATTTTGATAAAAGTTCATTATACTTTTTAATGATAAAAATGTCTATAATTTAAAACTTAAGCTTAATAAGTCTTTAGAAGTAATTAAGATTTAAGGAATCTTACTTGATCGGTGTCTAATGACAATCGACTATGTCCTCGTATTAGTAAATTAAAAATACAATTCACATTACGATCCCTCTGCCAAGCAGCTATACTCCGAAATGCATAATGATTGGTTAATTATTTTAATAATAAAATCTGCATAAACAAATATATAAGCATATACATATACCTAATATATATATATACTAGCAGGGGTTACCCGGCGTTGCCTGGGTGATCGGCCCCCTTCCCACTCCGAGGGGTAACAAAAAAAGTCACCCCTCTGGATTTACATGCTTGGTGCCGGCCTCCCCCCTTCAGGGAGAGATAATCCCCAACCCCACCTTCAGGGAGGAGGGTGCCTGGAGGCTTCTCCCCCCCCAAAGAAAAAAGTCACCTCCTCCTGGCCTCTTCGCCCCCCACCCTTGGGGGGGGACACCGGCTCCCTCCTTTGGGGGGAGAAACTGCCAAGCTCCCCCCTTTCGGGTGAGAAAATGCTAGGCTTCCCCTTTTGGTGGGGGGATGGTGGCGTGGCCTTCGTTATAAAGATAGCCGGCCAGCTGAAAAAATGACATCATCGCCGAAGTCCCAACAAGCAAGATATGTGGAACTCTTAGACTGTCAATAATCAGCAGTAATTTTTACAGACAGCGTTACAAAACTTCAAAATTAGATTGAAATAAAGAACACGATGATTTATACTGAAACTCATCTAATATTAATAATAAAAAAATAATAAAAAAAACACAAGTTGTTTGTTTAAGTATTATAAGCAATTGAATATTTCGTTGTATTATAGGTTTTAAAGATTAGAATGCGTTCTGCAATTACTTATAAATTACATTTTAAAAAAGTGAAGTAACACGATTTGATTTGTAGTAAACTTGAAGTTTATTTAATATAATTAAATGAAAATTATGCATGTAAGATTATGAATATTTGAAGCAGAACACAAGCAAAACATTTGATATGAGTTAAGACAATAAACAAATATCAAAATTAAATTATTTTTTTAATCAAAATGAATTTTTTTAAAATCAAAATGAATGTGGGTTTGTATTACTGTACACATAGATTCGAAAAAGTTGTCAAAAAACAAATATATAACAAATAAATGTTATCAAAGGTAAGATAAGTTACTTTTCTACCAAACTGGATATATTTTTCGTATTTTTATTCAATGTAACATGTTTATTCAGCTTGAAAACCATACAGTGTTTACCGATGTATTGGAAAATTCTAGATGGCGTCTGACTCCCTCTTTAACACGGTAAGTTTGGGAAAAGGTGTTATAAATAAAAAACTGGATAAAATACTGTTAAAAACTCGCTCAATATATGTTACTGTGACATAGATTGACATATATTCGGCGGGCTTTTAATAGTATTTTTTCTAGTTTTTTATTTATAACACCTTTTCCCATACTTACCCTGTTAAAGAGGGAGTGAGGCGCCATCTAGAATTTTCCAATACATCGGTAAACACTGTATGGTTTTCGAGCTGAATAAACATGTTACATTGAATAAAAACACGAAAAATATATCCAGTATGATAGAAAAGTAACTTATCTTGCCTTTGATAACATTTATTTGTTATATATTTGTTTTTTGACAACTTTTTCGAATCTATGTGTACAGTAATACAAACCCGTTTTTCGATCTGAATAAATATGTTACATTGAATAAAAACACGAAAAATATATCCAGTTTGGTAGAAAAGTAACTTATCTTGCCTTTGATAACATTTATTTGTTATATATTTGTTTTTTGACAACTTTTTCGAATCTATGTGTACAGTAATACAAACCCGAAATGAACTTAGACCACGAGTGAACGCGCTTTTTTTAGTTTAGTTTCATATATATATATATATATATATATATATATATATATATATATATATATATATATATATATATATAAATAAGTATTTTTAAATTAATTTTTGCTAGATTTTCAAAACATGTGTGTCAACAGCTTAAAAAATTGTCTCTTCAAAAGAACATGTTTTAAAGAGGACGGTAGTAAACGTGTGTGTGTGTGTGTGCGTGTGTGCGCGTGTGCTAGGACAGCGTTTGTTTTCGTGTTGTGTGTACGTGTGTGCGGCTAGCGCCAGAATGGCGGACGTGGTGTCGGAGGTTGGATTGTGATGTCTGGTGTAAGTTTCGTAATTTTGTAATTTGTAAATGGCAAGTTAGAAAAAAACCCTTCGAAGATGGACAATAAATAAGGCCATAATATTTTATGGAAAATTTAAGAGCGTTAGGAACCATAGTTTTTTAGGAGATGTGATTATTGGATTAACCAATCAGAAATCGTCTGTGGCACACACATCTCTGTTTATATATATATATATATAATTATATACTAGTTGATCGTGTAATACACTTAAACATGATATTTTACTTTATGCAGACTGCGTATGTATTATTATAGAATCAATCCTCTATGTAATATTATATATTACGAGGAATAATTTACCAGATAGACTATTTCGTACAAAAAAAAAATAATAATGATGATACTGTATATCAAATTCCCTCTGAGTTTATTTACAACAGCTGGTATTTGGGCTTGACAAATTCACTTCTAATTAATGTTTAGTTTTATGATATTCAAACAAAGAAATGATTTGTGGCGATGTTAAATTGTACCTCTTCTTTTTATCATAAATTGAACTCATTAATAGAAAAAAAAGACGAAGCACACCCAGGTTTGAACACGGGATCATTTGATTTTTAGTCGAATGCTTTACCACTGGGATATGTCCACAGATGATAATATCCTAGTTTTTTTTATGAGAAGAAATTATGTGCTGAGATTTTATCATCTCCCTTTGCCGGTGTAACGTAAAATATATATGACTCACACACGAACAACGCTTTTCCGTCTGCCTGCTTCCCACCGAACTACAACTTGGATGTATTCAAGTCCAATGTTAACAAATTCCTAATGAACCGCCCCCTTAAGTAAACACTTCATCAAATCTCCACACTAACGTAATGTACTTGCAATAACCCTTATCCCTGAGTGGCTTCCGGGCCTTGATAAGTGGTGATCACTGTGTAAAAAAAAATATTCCCGTGTAATTGTTTTTTATCTATAAGAACGAAAGACTATTTTTACGATCGGATTTGTTCAATTTTCAGTACTTATTGAATGAATTTCTGAATTTTTAAGAACATTGCCAGCTACATAAATTACCTTTGTGTGAAATTTGGTAAAGATAAGCTCAGCCGTTTCGGAACCTATAAGGAAGGAATTCGCAAACACACAAAATGAAATATATATATATATATATATATAAAGAGAGAGAGAGAGAGAGAGAGAGAGAGTGAGAGAGAGAGAGAGGGGGGGAGAGAGGGAGAGAGAGAAGTGTGAGCAAGATCTTCTGATTGTAAATAATCACGGCTGAGCTGGGCAGTATGACGATCCCTCGTCTTAATACAACAGCGACAGATAACTTCTGTACTTGAAAAGGAAATGATCGCACTTTTGGGAAAAGTCGGCGACATTTACGAGTTTTACTGAACGTTTATGACTTTTCTACTAAAAGAAAACTAATAAAAGCAATTCTATTAATTTAAAAAAATCCTATTTTGTTCTGCTGCATCCGACTTCAAAGTAGGAGATTTAAAAGAAATATCTTCTAGAAAAAAAGAAGTTACGTTTTACTTTTAACGATGCAATTTTACAGCAACAATGTCCTCAATGTATCTGTTATGTTCCCCGTCAATATTAAGCAAATGTACTTGAGAAGGAGTGATTTTCAAATCATCTAGTATAGTTTCTGTTTGCAGGGGAAAATCTGAGAGGGAATTGTTTACAGGGTCCAAAGTAGAGTTTGATGCAAACCGACGGGCAAGCAGATTAGCCTTCTCGGTTGCCGTACAAACAACCTCATGATTGTTGGATAGTTGGGAAATTGTTGATTGCCTATTATTTACTACACTGTTGTAGATTTTCCAGAAGTCACGAGTTCCTAATTTCTGCGCTTCAATGCGTTTTCTGGTAGTCTCGGTATATCTTCTCTTGGCTGTGGCTACTTCCTTCTTACAATTACTTTTAGCTTCTATATACTTTTGTCTATTTGTACTGGCTTTATGTCGGATAAGTCTGCGGTATGCATGCTACCTTTGAGCAATGGTAGTTGTGCAAGTAGAAATCCCTGGGGAGAGTGGGGTTTGCTATCGAACGTACGTCTGGGAACGTGTGCTTCAATTGCTGTATTGAACCATTCAGTGGTTTCATTTGCGCACTGTTTAGTAGGAAGAGAATCGATTTTCTCCCATAGAGCATCTCCGATGTGATCCCTAGTCAGCTTTATTGTAGTAACTTTTTTTTTTTTCGTTTTGAGTAGTGGCTCTTCAACTTCGGGTCGAAAGTTTAGGGTGATGTCTATCATTATCACAGCGTGATCAGCATTCCCGAGAGGGCGGTGGGCATTTGTTACGCAATTCTCAGGAAATGTGGTCAGAAATAAAGCTTGATGGTTCTGACGATCTGGGATATGGGTCGGGAACGTTACTGTCTGTGTCAAAGAATTAGATTTAGAAAAGCTATGTGTGATGCTACCAGCTATCTCAGTGTAATTAGAGAAGTCAAGCCAATTACTGTGGTAGAAATTAAAGTCACCAAATACATATATTTAGGTGTTAGCGTCGGCTAGGGAGCGTACTAGATATATGATGTAAGAGACATGATTGATTAGAGCACAGTCTTGGGTCGAGGAAAAGCGATAAAGAAAGTATGAGTAGCTAACACTATGTTGTAAAATTTGCCTAAAACACATGAAGGCATTTTTGTCTGATTCTAGTTTAGAATCCCTAGTCATGGGGAGGGTGTTACGAATATAGACCCCAAGTCCGTGTATGTGTCTGTCAGAGTCCTTACGTCAAAGTAGAAGATAGCCAGATATGCTAAAATGGTTAGAGAGGATAGAGGAGTGCAAGTTAGTTTCACTTAGCACTAAGATATCCGGGAAGTTTAGGAGAAATGATTCTACCTCGTCTAAGTTAGTTCTAAGTCCACCGATATTTGTAAATGCAAGCCTCAAGGGAGAAGGTGAAGCGTTGTCCGTGTGTGAGTCTGGTTTAATCGTGATTTTGGATTGAACTGCTATTTTTATAATTTAAGTTTAGAGTGAGGGGTGCTAGGCAAAGTGGATGTGCATTGCCACCACCATGCCACTCAAGTAGACCATCAGTTAACTCCTCGTTTCACGGAATGTGGGCTCTGGAATGCTCACCGAAGATGAGTACTTGACCTCTTTCCATGCGCCGCATTCACTACAATCATTCCGATATTATACAACTGATGATAGAGCAACAACTCTAAGCACTACCAAAGAGTTAGGGCACCTGTACTGTCAGTCGAAATACAGCAGTCAGACAAACTGTCAAACCGGTACCTTCAAACCTGTCAGACAAGGGTGTCCCACTCCAATTATATTAGCATACATGGTAAAGAAACACCCCTTGGATGCTCAATTTAAAGAGTAAGGCAATCAGGCATGGGTGGGGGACAGCGTTCATAGCTTTACTTAGCAAACAAAGCACTGATCATTTCTAATGAGTCCCTGTGATCACACCTTTGCTCCTTGCTAATAGGTAAAGAAGGAATATAGAAGCAGGGCGGTAGGCCGAGCCTACCTACTCCTTAAGCAGTTTAGGTTTGAAAACCGGTGATTTGATCGAGTCACCAGCTCTAGGGAGGTTGGTGACCAGGACTGAGGAAGCCTTCCTTCCCCGTTTAGTGCCAGGACGTATGAGGTCAGTGGCACAGTTTTGACATCGAAGTCTTCTTTCTCTTAGATGGATGATCTGACGAGATCTGTGGGACCATCAGCACCGAGAGGGTTTGCCCCACGCCTGGTTTCAAAACCAAGCAATTCTATGCCCCCACATGAGTAGGTAGAGTTAATGACATTAGTATAAAAAGTAGTTAGTTTATGCTATGAAATTTCACTCTTCAAAGTAAGGTTAAGATCTTAAGATGTGGTTATTATTGGGAGTATGCATGAGGAATAGGTGTAGATGTAAGGTTAGTTTCTACTAGAGTTAAACAAGGATTAATAAATGCATTAGAAAAAGTATAGTGTAAGGAGTTTCGGTACGACTCAAAATAAGTTTCAATCTTTAGAGTTTTGCCCATCTAAGGGGAAGAAAATATAGACTTTTTGCTTAATATAACTTTAGGTATAAGTTCGTACCATGGCTAACAAGTATCCATCTTATAGATAGTTATTGTGAGGATTAATCTGTGAGGATTAGTATTTTAGAGATTACCGAGTTTATATTAGCTTTGTAGTGAGAAATAAGACTAATTTACCAATGAATAATTATTAAAAGTATACCACGTGTGTGGAAAGTAAGTCTCTATTATTAAGTGCTCACAACCTACCTCTACATGTAATAAAATGATCTCGCTTTTTTCCTATCTAGATTATGCAATTATTAGCGGCGAAAGAAATCGTTATATGCACATATTTCAACTTTATAAATCTTCATCTCGAACCGGAAAAAACATTCTGCATTCATACTTAACCCAGAAAATATTATTATATTTATTCAGACATTTCTGCATCTTTTCAACTTGTCTTCTGAAGTGAGAATGGCAACAACTTTCCCTCCATATAATTTATTTCCTACCACGCAACCAAAACAACCGAAGAAAAAATGTATAAGTGATAGGATTTGAAAGTACGGACGCATTCCATAACAATATCATAGCCTTATGGCGTTGGAAATATGGATATTCTATTCGATAACAAATCTTAATACACATATTTCCATTTATATTTAAACATTGTAACACGAAATATTACTACAAATACTGTAATCGTACACGTTTGTTTCTTTATACAGTGAGATATATGCGTGTAATATACAGTAATAAACGCAGGTTTATAAACATTCATCTATATTTATTTAAATACAATAACGTGATATATTACTACAATTTTTGCTATTCGTAGATTTACATAGTTTTTAATTAATTTTCATCACAGGGAAATATTTTAATAACGCATTAGTCTCTTAATTGCAATTCACGTATTGTTCTTGGTATATTCAACATTTTATTTAATACCTTTTTATTTTAATATCTTTGAAATCATTTTCTAAATAATTCTATACTGGATACAAGTTCAAAGTCATTCGTTTACGTTGTTAGTATTTATTTTGATTTGTGGGTACTTCTGCAGTTTCAAACCAATTTTTCCGTGAGTCTCGCTTGGCAACGTCCGGCAAACAGCAGAAACCACTTGATTACATAGAGTGAGCAAATAAAGATGCGAGCGAGCAGATGGTAAAAATTGGAAAAAATGAATTGGGAAAGTAAAAGAAAGGAAAGAATTTAAAATGAGAAGAAAAGAAAGTGTTTAAACGAAAAGAAAAGAAGAACAGAGTATCATTGCGCTTCTTCAAGCAAGAAGTCTTGTGACAAGGAAGGAAAATGAATAAACATCCCTAACCTTCCCATGTTAAGAACAGCTTTCGGAATAAACACCCCCAACCTCGAAAGCTGTTCTTTAACTGTTCTCATTTTGAGTGTTATTTTACAATGTTTCAGCCGATCTAACTTCCGATCTTCTTCAGGTTTATTTTGTCGAATTCGGGAATCTTTCTGTCGAACTTCGGAATCCTTTAATCATACCGTTAGTGATGACTGCACAGAAGTAATCTGCAATTGTATTCTTATTATCGACCGCATCGACACTTGAACCTTTAACCTCCATAAAGGTTTTACTTAGAAATGGATTTTACCTAATACTTCCCCCATTATGACACGGACTATTGTAGAATTATTTTTGCGAAACTTTGTAAAAATAACATTTCAGGGAATATTAATCAAAATAATACAAATTATCAATCCCCATCCGAAAAAATAAAAAAGTTTAAGATTTACAAATGAAAATCAAAAAAAAAAAAAAAAAGAAAAGAATTTATAAGATTACAAGGCAAAAAAAAAAGAAAAGGAAACGGTAAATTACAATATTAAACGATGAAGTAAATGAAATAAAATTTTCAAGAAATCGATACGATATTAAACATACAGTCGGATTCCCTAGAAGTTATTTTCACAATTGCGTTGCATTACTTATTCGCATGTAATAGAATTTACATACACTTTTCAGAATGTAAAAATCATGTCACGTGGCAACTTGGTATTTTGAAATAAGGTCATATATTTTTTTTGCATAGGCATTACCACTTATCAAGGCCAAGAGGCCACTCAAGGATAAGGGTTAAAGAGTGTATAGTAGACAATTGGACAATATAGTACTCGTTAGTAATGGAAATTCGGTAAATTTGTTAACTTATATGGAACGGCTCTCAAAAGCTTGTTTACGTTGGACTTGAAGACAACCATATTGTAATCAGCTGGAAAGCAGCAAAACTGAAGACAATTCCATAGGCGTGCACTTTAAGAAAGAAGCTTTGCTCATGGAATCTACGTTTAGGTCTAGGCACAGATAAAGAGTGGGGAAATTATTGATAGTGGTTTCTGCTAGACGGGTGTTTTTGTATGAAAGTTATGCGAGGCGGGACTATAGATTCGAGCTCAGTCGAGCGCTTGCCATGAAAATAGCGATAAAGCAGAGACAAACTCGCAACATCTCTTCTGTGAGAAAGAGGTTGCAGGGAAGGGAAAAGGACATCCCCATATGAGGCTACGAAGTCTATTTTGAACTCTATCAAGGCAGGATAATTAAGTCCTTTCTAGCAGTTCCCGCCCAGATGTGGCAGCAGTACTCAATCCTTGGACGTACCTGGCTCTTATATAGATAGAGAATTGCATCAGCAGTGAGATATCTTCTGAATCGATAGAGGGATCCCACCATTTTCCAGCGGCTTTGACAGCGGATTTAATGTATGTGTTCCATTTAAGATCAGGAGTAAAGGCCAAGCCCAGAAACTTGTCAAAACATGAGGCCTCCCCAAGACGAGAGCCATTCATTTCAATTGATGCCAGATAGGGATCAGAACGTTGATGATGTAAAGATAAAAGCTTGGTTTTGGATGCATTAAAAGTAACAAGCCACCCCTTTCCCATTGTACCACTTGCTCAAGATAAGAGGAGAGAGAATCGGAGAGAACTTGGTCATTTACGGTATTAGATGTGCTACCATAGATAGTAGTGTCATCAGCATAAATATCTACGAATGATATCAGAGTGTGATTTGGAAGATCATTAATGTAGATCAGGAAGAGAGTTGGACCCAGGATGGGACCCCGAGGGACTCCAGCATTAATACTGTGAGCTTCTGATTTCTGCCCATCAACTACTACTCTTATGAGCCTATCAGAGAGAAATGATTTAATAATTGAGAAGACATTTTTAGCTATACTATAGCTGGATATCTTGTGAAGTAAACCTTTTTGCTATACTCTATCAAAGGCCGTTGATATGTCAAGAGCAATTGCCCTAGAAAGGTTGCCTCTGTCGAGAGATTTGCTAATCCTATGAGATATAACTGTAAGGATATTTGCTGTAGATCTAGCAGACCGGAAACCATATTGTGTGTCACTAAGAAGGTTATTTTTGCTGAGATGGTTGATTACTTCTCTATTTAACATTGATTTCAGCAACTAACTCATGACGCATAGGATACTTATTGGCCTGTACTGAGAGGGAGATGAGCGATCACCTGAATTCTTAAATACAGGGCATACTGATGAGATTTTCCAGGGTGACAACGTTTAAACAGTTTTGTAAGTATGGGCGCTAGTTCAGGTCGAGGTTTTTTGAGTACTATAATTGGAATACCCTTGTGGCACAATGACGTAGCGCCCTTTGAGGAAGCTGGGAGCTTCTAAATTAATAAACCTTATGCCTAACTTGGCATGTATTTGTGAGGTGCGTCTGGTTTCAACTGGTCTTTATAAATATGTGCTCCTCATTGTTAAATCTTAAATAAATTATATTTTTATAAAAATGCATTTGTTCGCTATTTTTGTATAAGCGTTAAATGTCAGCATGCCATTAATACCGACGATGGGAAGATGCCTGTGACGATACAATGAAGACAAGAAGCGATAACCGACGTCATATCGACCCGTTTTATTAATGGTTCCAACATGTGCCTATCGTTTATATATTTTGGATATCGTTTATTCCACCGGGAAGCCGGTTGCTTTCCCAGGACGTTCCTCAACCAAGTAACTCGCCCCGGGGAATCGATTGTGCCATATCGCCAGAGCGTTGCTTTACTAGAATCAAGGGTTTTGATTAGCTTGACAACATCACGTACAGATATTTGTATATCACATTGGCTTTGTCTGATGCTGACGAGATTACCTCAGGTCCATTGATGATAGTTGGGATAGAGTGCACACTTCTGTTCAGGATTCTGTTTGCTATTTGCCAAAACTGATGAGAACCAAGCCGCTGCTTAGCTACTTTGGCCTTAACGGACTGAGCATACAACTCTCTTGCGTTCTTTATTACATTTTTTTTACAGTAGTTGCTGGCAGTCCTGAAAGCGGCTTTAGTCTCAGTGCATCTATTATGTTGGAAGCAATGGAAAAGGTGATTTCCGTGCGCATTGGCAGCAACACATTCTAGAGAGAACCAGAATATATACAGGGTGACTCCCCCCAAGAAAAACAAAAGCTAAATGAGGCTATCTAGAACATATGCTGTAAAACGGAGAAAAAATTCCAAAGACCCTAGTGTTTTGATGTGATGTTTTGAATATAATAAACCAGTTATGACCAAAGTTTCATTTCATTCGGACAAAACACTAAGAAACGGGGCCTAATTAGAGTTGGGGCCCGTTTTTTGGGGGTCACCCTGTATTACTAAACCTAATAATGTGCCTCACTCAACCAGTCAGTTATAATATACACATTAAGTCAAACTCTTAGTCGATTCATTTCTACAAAATCAATCTATGCACTGTTGAGCTTTTAAAGAGAAATACAATATAAGTCGATTCGATTTCTCCCAGAAAATACTTTGATCAGCTCGGAATTATTATCATACTGACTCTATCTTAAAAAGGGACGTAATTCTGATTTATTTAATACAGAATTTATTCTGTTTCGAACAAATAAATACGTTGAGAAAAGGTGGAAAAAAAAATGACAAATAACACCATTACTTTAGTAAGTATAGCTAGTATAAGAAGATATCCGCTATTAAATTCCTGGAAAAATTGCATTGAGTGGTGAATACATAAAAATACATTCTGGTGCACAGAAAGGCGCTTGTTTAAATGTCACTAGTTCTGTCTTCGTAGCTCTTCAACTTCGTGAGTTTAAAAATAGGAGGCTTTAATTTGGGAACGACCCTCGTATCTATCTATCTATCTATCTATCTATCAATCATCTCTCTCTCTCTCTCTCTCTATATATATATATATATATATATATATATATATATATATATATATATATATATATATATAAACTCTAAAAACGAACTGCTCTCCTATTGCAAACATATGTCCAAATTTAAATATGGTAAATTTGAAATTACATAGCTATTAAGCTAACCCTTCAAATATATATCTTTTCCCATAATTTTTTTTATCTTACCTTCTAAGCTTTTTATATTTTTAATTTTATTTGTTTTTCTTTATTTCTTTGGCCGGTTTCCCATCTGCTGTCTCCGTTTTATTGTATAAGTATACCTTTTAATTAAATATATATATCAGCCTACTCATTTTTATTCTATGCATTTGTTTACTTATATTTTACAATATGCATTTATATACACATTTATTTGCCTTATTCCGGAGTTTGTAGATACCGGCCATCTCCTCCCCTTAAATTGTATGTATGTATGTATTTGTGTTTATGTTGTATATGTTTTTGGATATGTATATATGTATGCATACGTGTGTGTGTGTTTGTATATATATGTGTATATATGTGTGTGTGCTATTGTATATGTATGCATATATGTATATATATGTATATGTATGTATATGTATGTGTGCATTTGTGTGTCTGTCTATATGTATATGTATGTATGTGTATGTATATATGTATATATATGTATGTATGTATGTGTGTATATATGTGTATATATATAGGTTTTTTAATTTTTTTATTTTTTAACTTTTTAATTTTTAATTTTCAATTTTTAATTTATTTATTTTCATTTTTATTTATTTATTTTTTATTTTTTTAATTGTTTTATTTATTTATTTTATTATTATTATTTTTTTTACTTATTCACTTTTTTTTACTCTTCTTAATATAATAGACGCTCCATTTCATAAACTTAGCCATTTACCTGTTTCACTGACTCGTGTTTCTTAATTTAATTCTGGGACTTTCACGTGCGTATTTAAGTTGACCTAACTATTAACGCTAACTTTCGCGCTTTTTGTCTGGATCATTTTGACCTTGCTTTTTCAAATTTAAACTTTCACCGTTTTTCCGTTTTTTTCCGTTTTTTTTTTAAACCTTAAGTTACTTGATTCTTCCGGCCTTGGCAGACGTGTTTTAAATATTCTCTCGAGTGCTTTTTCTGTGCACATTTGAACTTTTCTTTTAATGATTTTGAACTCATTCCATTTGTGATTTTTTCCAAGGAATTCTGCCTTTTGGATCATTTTGGACCATCTTCCAGTTACGCGATTCCTTTGGAACTTGCCTGTTGGATTGGAAGTTTTTAATTCGACCGTGTTTTGATTTTACCATTCTTGGTTTTTTAGCCTTCACCGGACTATCCATTCATGTGAAATCTTTTTATCATTTTTTCTTTTACCTCCTATTCCCCTTACCTTACCCTTTTTTAACCAAGTAAGATCTGTGACTTATTTTTGGTTTCATTAAATACTTTTACATGCAAAATCCGATCCCGCATTTTGCTAATTCCTGCCCTCTGATGAGAAGGAGAGTATTTCTTCGAAACTCCGCGGATTAAGGACTATCTACTTATCTTGTGCTTCCTTTTTAAAATTAAATATGTTTTTAACTCTTCTTCAAGATGTTTTTTTTAACATGTTTTATTAATCATTTGTTCATATATATATATATATATATATATATATATATATATATATATATATATATATATATATATGTTTGTGTGCTGTGTGTGTGTGTGTGTGTGTGCATAATTCGGCTGCAAAATTATCCAAAAATATCCGGTTGAACGCGACTAAGTTTTCATCTTTTCAAATTCTACAATATATAAACGCAACCACCACCACCACCACCACCACCACCACCACCACCACCACAGTAGGGTAGGTCAATTTGCAACATGGCACTCGTGATGATAGTTGGGATTTGATGTGATAAGAACATATACCAAAAATTAGATTCCCATCTTGAACATAAAATTGAGCATTTAATTTTAAAAATCGTGTACAAAAATGCTGAAAAATCCTTCATTTTCATAGCATTTTTCACAACACTGACTTTGAAATTTCACTATTTTTATAAAAAAATCCAATTAAAATTGATATATTTATATGAAATACATTGAAGGAAAAACAAATGTATGAGTTATAATTTTAATTATGAATCACAACTAGCAAAATATCTCAACTTTTACCGCATAGATTAAACAAAAATTGCAAAAAACGGCTAATTAGCAACTAAGTTTTTTTTTAATTTCACAATTACAAAAGATACGTGAAGATGTATTACACAATATAACAACTTGATACAAGTTACAGAACCATGTATTTTAATTTTTTATTAAATGCAATAATATAAACTGTTATAATAGAACTAACTTGTTCTGAATAATTTCCTTTCAAGGTAAATGAAGATCTAATTTGCTAGCACGATGACTTTGTAATAATGTGTCTATATCTTGCTTCCTGCCCATATACAACTTTTTGAGGAAAATCAATCAAATTTGACCAGTATGTGGCTGCAAAATTGATAGCAGCAATTGTTTCCTTTTTTTTGAGTTGTTCACTATTTCTGGAATAAACAACACAAACAAACAAACAAACAATTATTTGAAAACACTTATTTTTTTTTATATTTTTGCGGTATAATATGAATAAAACTAACTATTGTTTGGGTAAATTAAGAAAACTGATAAAATTTAATTGATAAATATTTGTTTACCTAATGGACAAAATTGTTTGAATGCCTTCTTCTCTCATATCCAATTCATTTGAGTTTATAATCGATATTATATTTCCGGAAGTAGTGCAAAAGCACTATATTTTGAACAGTTTAAAACAGTAATTTGGATTTCAGTTAACTGTTTTGTTATCTGAATCATATTAAAATATGCTGTTGTTGGTTAAAAAAAATTGTTGGTTTGGATCTCAAACCAACTAACTGCATGCACTTGGATGATAAATTTGACCAAAATGTTTAGTTTATCATAGTGTTTGAGGATAGACACCTCTGGTCCATAAACACATTAACCTTGTGGCTTATGTTAGCCATCTTCCTTGATTCAAGGGCCCAATGTTCTAAGTTAACTTCTCCACAAGAAATGCCAACACCATACTCAAAAAGTAGCCTCTGGTCTTCACACTTAAATTATTTGTTTCTTCTGCTGTCAGATAATGATGATCGGGAGGGACACTATGATTTTAGAATTCTACTCGAGGCAAATCTTGATAATTATTGATACAAAGTTTCCCCAAAGAACCAGTAAATGTTGTTAGGCTTTTTGTTGTTCCATCAATTAATTTAAAAATTGCTGTAAATGGCACTTCTTCTAGTGGAAACTGAAAATTGGAAAATTTGCATGCTTAATAATAGAGCCAGATTACATAATAAATACCAATATATTATTTTATTTTCCTGCAAAGTCATCACATCTCAAGACAGAAAGTTTACAGCTACAAGAAGATATATCAAACAGTCTGTCTAGCAGTTTCTTCATTCTTTTCACTTTGATTGCGGCAAGAGATTTACTGTCAATCTGTTTGGCCCTCTTATAGCAAATATATTGACTTTCTGTCCTATATAATGTCACCTTAACAAGGCCAATTGTGGATTGACTGCTTGCCGAATACTAATTATTTCCTTGGCAATTAACTTAGAAATCTCACTATTTTTTAAGTGGGGATAACTATTTCCGAGGAAATAACTAAACTGGATAGCTTGTCGTGAAGTTGGGGGTGCTGTTTCATCCATATGACAAGGTGAACCAGCAAATTTTGTGAACCACGGGTTAAAATTGAACGTCGTGCTTTTACTGACATTCTAATCTGAAAAGTAAAATAAATAAATGGATTATAACTGAAGGAAACTGTATTGGGCTATCTTCCAGTTTTATACGTAAAAAATTAAGTGCTAATTATAAGAAATAATGAAAAACTTTGTAGAGTTGAATTAGATGTATTGAAGAGAGAGGACCAAACAAAATCAGAATCATAGTTTTGTTTAGTTCAGACATTTTTAGCAGATTTTAACTACTCCTTCGATAACATGAATTTATCCATAAAGAGGTTTATTTTTACTCTAACTGTACCATTTTAAACGAGTGTTTAGTGTTTAGAGTTTGAAAACCCAGTGCTTGTGCATCTACGTTACCATGCTATTTTAATAGTATTTTCAAATTAAATTTAATTTTTATGAAATTTTTGTTTATTACATTTTAGGTGAAAGTACAGAATAGTTACAATGCAACCTCCTTCCCATATTAAGAATGGCTTTCTAAATAATAAAGGTATTTTAGCACAATAACATAGATGCACAAATAACGAAAAACCTTTAAAGGAGTGTCCTTATTTACTCGTATTAATCTTTGTAGGTTATCTGATTTTTAAACTATAATTTCAGAAGAAAAACACTGCTTAAAAACAATTACTCCCTAAAAATAAAAGAAATTAAAATTTGACACTAATTTTCTACAAAGTATTTTTATTAAGTAGAAAAACTTGAAAATTTACGTGGTTATGTTTCGTGAAGATTGTGTAGAATGAAATTGTATGGACTATTTTTTTCTTCTTTTTTTGATTTAATATAAAACTGGAGTATTACCATATTTTAATAAAAATTTCAAATAGAATTTGATGTGAAATATTAGGTTGGTGCAAAAATAATGTTTTTGACGTTCATTTGAACGTCAAAAACATTATTTTTGCACTAACCTAATAGAAAAACAAATTAAAAAAAGATAAAACGAATATGTTTAAATTCACTGCAGACACTTGAAACATGATAATATATATTTTAAACAAGTCTTTTTCGTTTTTCCTTTCGAAATAATAAAGCCTAAATCGTAATGTTTTCAAATTAAATAATAAACAAACGTTAATTTTCAATATCAATAACGAGCGTGTTTTGCGACGGTGAAATCTAAAATGTTTCCCCCCCCAAAAGTTCATAAAATGAAAAAGCGAATTTTGGTCGTTTTTATTTAAAAAACATAATCTTGCTTTTACACTTAATATTTATTTTATTATATCCTCAATCATTTTATTTAAAAACGCAGTTTAAAATATATTCTAAATAACGATTCCATTTTCCTAACAGTACGGATTGTTTAGATAACGGGACGTTCTTAACAATTCACCGCAAAACTTTTAATCGCTTCAATTTTTTTACTTTTTAAGTCATTTCCTCAAGCAAAGATAACGATTTTGAGAAAAATATTTCGTGTAGGTCTTTTCTATGTCAAACCCCAACTATCATCACCATTGCCTCACCGGGGTTCCAAAATCGACCTGCCCTACCACCACAGTCCTCTCATAACTTTTTTTTTTTTTTTTACAGTGATCACCGCTTATCAAGGCCCGGAAGCCACTCAGGGATAAGGGTTATTGCATGTACATTACGTTAGTGTGGAGATTTGATGAAGTGTTTAATTAAGGGGGCGGTTCATTAGGAATTTGTTAACATTGGACTTGAACACATCCAAGTTGTAGTCCGGAGGGAAGCAGGCAGACGGAACAGAGTTCCACAGGCGTGCAGTTCTAAGAAAGAAGCTTTGTTCATGGAATCCGCGTTTTGATTTAGGCACAGATATAGAGTGGGGGAAATTTTTCACAGTGGATTCAGCTAGAGGTGTGTTTTTCGTGAAAGATTGGCGAGGGGGGACCAGAGATTGGAGTTCAGACGAGCACCTGCCATGGAAATAACGATAAAACAAGGATAGGCTCGCAACGTCTCTTCTGTGGGAGAGAGGTTATAGGGTAGAGAAAAGGGCATCCCCACTAAGCCACGAAGTCTATTTTGTACTCTTTCAAGGCAGGATAGGCTGTTTTTAGCAGCTCCTGCCCAGATATGGCAACAATATTCTATCCTTGGAGTACTTGGCTTTTATATAGATAGAGAATTGCATCAGTAGTGAGATATCTTCTGGAGCGGTAGAAGGATCTCACCATCTTTTCAGCGACCTTGGCAACAAACTTAAAGAAACAACTAAAAAACTATATAACAAACTCACTATATTAATGGCTAATAAATCAAACATTTCCTAAAATAACAGATGATAATACAAAAATAAACAACATTCTCTGTAATAGCAAACAATTCAAACTCTATAAAAAATCTTACAGAACAATTAAAAACAACAAATAACCCAATACTCACAGCAAACAAAGCAGAAGTAAGAATAATAAAACTTAGTAAGATAATAGGTGACAACAAGCCTGACCACATAATGTGGAAAAAATAAAACCTCATAAAACACGATACCCCTTATGACTTATAATCTCTCCAATTCTTACACCCGTATATCTCATAGCAAAAACAATAATATTATTCAACTTTACATACCGAACATATACAACATAAAATCTACCACCGACTTTATACAATTTCTAGAATCAAACTGCTCTATCAATACATAACTGCCTCCTATACAACGAAAACTTATTCATTAACTTTCCAATAAAAGAAACCATGAGATACTTCTTTAAAAAGTTTTCAAACGCAACACATACCCCATTCAGCTAAACTTAAACTCAAATTCATAGAAAAACTGCTTCTAATCAAGTTCTCTTCACATACCTACAAGAAAAATATACGGCGTCTCAATGGGATCTTCAATAGAACCCAACTTGGCTGAATACTATATAACCAACCAGCAAAACAAAATCTTCTCCGAACCACATAAGAAACCTTACATATACTCCAGATACGTCCGCGATATTTTCAAAGCAATCAAATCCCATGACGACATTAAAAAACTTTAACAAAATTTAGAAATTTACTCTATCTTTAAATTTACACAAGAACTTATATAAACAACAAAATTACATTTCAAATTAATAAATAAATTTACTATGAATGCACTTAACTAAGCTTCGACAACAACAACAACAACAACAACAACAACAACAACAACAACAACAACCCCTGACGATGATCGCGACCACGGATCGAGTGCACTTGAGGAAATCGCCAAAAACAAAACTGCAAGTTGGTACCATCATACACAACCTGCCAGCCAAAACAAGAATGATTGCTCGGCGGACAGAACGAATTATTCTTAGAACAAGAAAAAAAAAAGCAACAAAAAAAAAAACGATAACTTAAGCGTATTCAACCATATATATATATATATATATATATATATATATATATATATATATATATATACGTTTTATTTTTATTACCGTATCTTTCTGTTAAGTTACATTATTGTTTCAGCTACCCGGCCGTTTTTTTGGCCGTCTGTAGCTTCCTCAGACTTTTACAGGAATGTTCGTCATGATGGGGTGAAAGAGTGACTGATGTCAGGGGAGAGGTGCGAGAAGAGCGAAAAAAAGAGGAAGGGAACAAAGGGGAAAGGTGGGAGGGGGTACTTGGTATGTCGGTAATGTTTTAGTTTTGGAGTTTAAGGACCTTAGTTGGTTGTGGGGGAAGGTCTAAGAAGTTCATTTCTGGTGTGGCTGAGGGCATAGTGATACATGGAGGGGAGATGGGGATATGTGGAGTAGGAGGAGGGGGGTTACTTTAAAATTCGAGTCTTAATGCTTAAGATTTTGGCGTCTCGTTGGTGAGATGATTTCTTGATAAGTATGTCTTGACCTGTTGGGTGTTCGCTTAGGTTCGGAGGCGGGAGGGGGCTATGATTCGGTTTATTTATTTGGTTTTTATTTGTTGTTAAGTGCTTGGAGAGGGTTAACTAGCGGCCATGCGCACGTATATCCATATATATTTAAAGAAACGTTCACATGTACACATACATCTCCGCCCTGGCTTGCAAATATATGCTGCTCCCGTTGGCGTCAAATTTTCCTTAAGGTGCTAAATTGAGTACATGTGCGTAAGCATGGATGTGCTCATACACAGATACATCCACACATCGACACTAATGACAATGAAAATATTATGTATATGAGCCTGGGAATGAGTTTATGTTTATATCTATGTATAATCATGTCTACATCCAACGAAAGTATTGCGCCTATATACCCAAAGATGAACTTAGATCTACATCTATGTAGACGAATAGGTCTATACCAATAACTGTCTACATATCTGGGTGTGTGTGTGCGTATACACGCACGTGTACATCCACGTCTGCGTCCGTGTGTACATGGGGTATCGATGTATATGTGCACGTACCTATGTATACGTGTGTGGATGTGAGAGTATATGTGTCCACATACGTGTGTGAGAGCGTGCAGCTGTATATATGTCGATGTATGTGTTCACGAGTATTAGTATCTGTATGTGCGCATGTGCTTGCATGTATGCGTGGGGGTGCAGGTATATCTGAATCAATATGCACATGTAGGCCCGTGTATACGTCTCCTTGGGGGTATGGGTGTCGACGTGTGTATGTATCTGTGTATGAGCACATCCATGCTTACGAACACGTACTCAATTTAGCACCTTAAGGAAAATTTGACGCCAGCGGGAGCAGCGCAGGTGTGTATATATGCATGCGCGCATATGTGCATATATTTGCACGCCAGGGCGGAGATGTATGTGTACATGTGAACGTTTCTTTAAATATATATGTATGTACGTGCACATATGTGTGCTCGCGCGCACGGCCGCTAGTTAACCCTCTCCAAGCACTTAACAACAAATAAAAACCAAATAAATAAACATAATCATAACCCCCCCGCCTTTGAACCTAAGCGAACACCCAACAGGTCAAGACATACTTATCAAGAAATCATCTCACCAACGAGACGCCAAAATCTTAAACATTAAGACTCGAATTTTAAAGTAAGCCCTCCTCCTACCCCCACATATCCCCATCTCCCCTCCATGTATCCCGATGCCCTCAGCCACACCAGAAATGAACTTCCCAGACCTTCCCACACAACTACCTAAGGTCCTTAAACTCCCAAGCTAAAACATTACCGACATACCAAGTACCCCCTCCCACCTTTCCCTCTTGTTTCCTTCCTCTTTTTTCGCTCTTCCTGCACCCCTCCCCTGACATCATTCACTCTTTCATCCTATCATGACGAACATTCCTGTAAAAGTCTGAGGAAGCTACAGACGGCAAAAAAAATGGCCGGATAGCTGAAACAATAATGTAACTTAACAGAAAGATACGATAATAAAAAATAAAACGCATATTTGCTCTACAACAGTGTTGAGCACTCTCTTCAGGTTTTTATTAATTACAATTTCTACTAAATATATACATATATATATATATATGTGTGTGTGTGTGTGCATTCTTTAATTACATTAGCAGTAAGAACTAAGATATTCCTAAGACATTCTAAGTTCTATTATTTACATTGTGTTTAAAAATAACGATGAGTACTTATTCCTGAATATATCTATATTATATTTCTTTTAGTCTGTCTGTTGTCTGCAGTCCGTTTCATTTTTATCGGAAAAAAGTGTCTGGCTGAAATTTTATATTGGCCTTAGTTATGATAAGGTGCAGCGAATTAGTTATAACAATATCCATTCTCGTTAGACATTAATAGGCATCAATAAGAATTAATATTTTATATAAATATTCAATCACCAAAGCACTTATTCTAAGTCAACGGGCAATAACCATTTGTCTTTTTACACACACACACACACACACACACACACACACACACACACACACACACACACACACACACACACACACACATATATATAGTAAACCAAAATTTTTCATACGTTCATCGATGTTTCGTTATTATTGTAAGAATTTCTTAAGATGACTATTGTATCATAACTCAATCAACTTGAAAAACTCTTTGAATAAAGACAAAACGTCGATTTACATATAAAAATACAAACAGCTTTCTCTTTTTTAATTGTTTATGACGTTAGATTTTAATTTGTTTGCCTGTCTGTAACGCCCCTAGTGCAGTTCAGCTCAGGTGCATAGGCTCGTGATTGAAATGCACCTGTAGCCGATACATGTGGCGTTACGTTACCCGTGGTTTCGTCTAGTGGTCGAATTCGTCTTCGGTCATCGTCGGTCTCTCCTTCCGGTTCTGCTTTCAAACCAGCTTCCAACCGTCACCTGGGCTATCGGAGAAATATATTGCATTCACAACGGCGTTCCAATCAAAGAAAAGAAAGTCAAAACTTAATTGGTTTTTCTTAACACAGAATTGATTATTGTCTTTGACTTTACGATATAATAGTTACACACTGCCTGGTCATGCAACTTAGGGGCTGGCAGTTTTGTTTCTTTTACCAAGTTCTCCGTTCTTCATCTACCGTCCGTCCACGGCAAGGGATCAGCGAAAAAAGACGCCGATTAGCTAAGTGTCTTGTTTTTGTCAAAACAGTTATTCCTCCTCACACCTTTTTGGAGTCACTCTTTCTCTCTTTCCATTCCTCTCCCTCTCTTCTTTTATCGCATCAATTTGTATTCCCTTTTTCCTCATTTGAATTTCCCCTCTCTCTCTCTGTTTCCCTAATTTCTACTCCTTCTCTCGGCTTTTATCTATACCAATTTTTAATCCTCATTGCACTGAGGTGTTACTTATCAATAATTTAGTTACCTCCAGGTCGACCATGTCACTCCACAGGGTTTTAAAAACAACCTCTTCCTTGTTAACAGATTTTTAACAGCCATTATATCGGGACAAATTCTCGTTTGTCTTTCTCTTAAAGACCCCACCCCGGCCCTGATGTGATAAGCGACAATTATTTATCTCCATGAGTCAACATTTTCGGCTGGCGACCCTGTATTGCTTTTTCTGCCAACTCGAGAATCTCATTATCATTTATTTATTTCCCATCAAAATATTCACTATTTCTTCTCTCATAAACATCTGTTTTTCCTTGACCAAGTATCAGTATGTCCCCCCCATACCTCATCCTCTATTTAAAAAGCAAGATCATCTGGTGTCGCCAGGGATCTCGTCATATGTCATCACATTGTTCATTATCCAACAGTTCTTGAAGTTGTGTCTACAGTCCTAAATTCTCTCGGATTTTGCCTTTTTTATTTTTGAACTGATGTACAAAAGTGTCTTTCACTTTCATAAATAAGCCCGACGTAGTGATGGTTGACGCCATATATTCGTATAGGCTCAATTTTATGGCACCCTGTATAACCACATACAGGGGGGGGACGATAAAAGTCGCTCTATGGAAAGACGATATAATTCCATTTCCGTTTGATAAAAACCGCCTTTCTTTTTTTTTGCTGCAGATCATCTACTAGTTGGCCAATTGTGTACAAATCCCAAAAGCGATAGGAGCCTTTAATCATGGGCTGAAAGTGACACAATGTCCAACGACCGGGATCGGAGACGCGCTGCTGTGCAACTGATGCTCTTTACCGATCCAAGTTATGACAACAGAACCATAACCAGCACCCTCAAAATGTTTCAATGCTTGAGGACGCAGCTCTAAGAAGTTTCCGGCCACAGATTTGGTTTCAAGTGAGCGCCACATCATGCACCCTCACATCTTCGAATTCGGCTTGAAAGTCAACACCAAAGTCTACCTAGATGCACTGAAGAGTGTGGTGATCGCCTGGTGCAATCAAGTCGCCGTTGGCAGACTCTGGGTGTGGTATCAGGACCCGGCACCGGCCCACACATTCAAAGATATTCAGGTTTAGCTTTAGAAATAGTGCTACTGTTACATGGAAAAGGGCTGTCATCTTTCCATATAAATAAGAAGAATATTAGATAAGTAAAAATGAGATTAGGATAAGCCTAGAATCGAACCCTGTAGGCAAAGTTAAGAAATGGAATGTTAGAAATTAAGTCTATTCTTTTAGAAATATGAATATTAATATGTCACTAAAAGAATGAACAATGCAAATTAAATCATATTGTTTAAAATAGGTTAGATTAGAATTGAGGATTCTTTTGTTTGTCAAAAGTGTGTTGGACAAACATATGTAAAGCCACGTGAAATTGGTCACGTTTGAAAAACACACTTCTGACGTCATAGACAAAGGACATTTCTCCACATTATGGGTTAGGATTTTAGTCAGTCAGAAGAGAGCCAGTCAGTTGGTCAGTCGACACCTTGGAAGCGAAGGGAGAACGTTTAGACTATGGAGATCAAAGTTTGAATTCCTGACGCCATTGATCGGCCGATCAGATGAATAAAGCAATCATCATTGTGTTTTGTAACTTTTGTCTTGTGTCACATCCTTCACGAAAGGAAAAAGGTAATATGTTTATCATCAATTATAATGAACATGTGTAACCTGTGTCATTATCATTCTATCTGTGTTATAAGAACTGTTAAATAAGAAATATGTATAAATGTCTTCCATCAGAATTGTCATCACCATCATTAACCCCGTGATATATGTCCCCGTCATCTCTTAATATGTACCCCTATACAACACTACGACTTTGTACCCTTCTCACACTGGCCGCCTTCTCCCCTGACCTGAACCTGCTGGGCTCTTTTGTTTGGTCATACGTCGAGAACATCAACACAACATCACACCAGCTTTTGTGGAAAAGACATGCTCCTAATTCCGGGCCCGTTGAGGTTGAAGGCGTCTGCATTGAATAGATGTCAGCTCTACTACATAATCAAGTTACCTAAATTGGTTTTTTCAATAAAAGTTTGGAAATAAATTTGTAACGTTGTTTTCTTTAGAGCGACAAATTTATCGTTCCATCCTGTACATGAAGCGATTTCTTATCAAATGATCTTTGATCTATTATATATTTGCTGGAAACAGCTGATGATGGAATGACTGTGGGCGCTCGAATAGATATTCCCAATAATCAGACAGAACCAACTTTATGAATTCATCTCCGTTTTAAATACCCCCCCCACTTATACGTACATTGACGAATATTAAGGAATATTTGGCTTTACTCTCGTAAAATATTGATGCATGATCAGTCTGGCGTTCATCTCAAGCGAGTTTAGTCGGAAATTAAATTTTGGTGAGTATAGGACTTTGAATCGATAAAATAATGAAACGGGTGGCATTTTAATGCCACCCGTTTTGCACAAGCGGGAGACATAAACAGCCGTTTACATTATGGGTGTAATTAAAAGTGGACAAAATGTAAAAGTCAATAAAACGAAAAACGATTGTGCAGTTAAAAGTTTTGCGTATCTGCATGTCGTCGATATAAAATGTTTTATGAGTGAATGTCTCAGCAGATTCATTTTCTATTTAACTCAATATTTCAAAGCGAGGTAAATAAATTCTCTCTATAAATCCTCTACCAATTTACGAGCCAGCTATGTCCAAGGATGAAGCACCTTATTTGGCTTTGACAGAGTTCAGAATAGACTTCGTAGTCTAGTCGGAAATGCTCTTTTCTCTTCTCTGCAACCTTTTTCACAGAAAAGACGTTCCAAACCTGTCTCTGTTTTATTGTAATTTTCATAGCAAATGCTCGTCTGAGCTCTAATCTATGCTCCCTTACCAAACCTTCAAGAAAAATACTTGTTTATCTGAAACTGCTATAAATAATTACCCCCACTCTTTATCTCTACCCCAATCTAAACGTAGATTCTATGAACAAAGCTTCTTTCTTAGAACTGCACGCCTGTAGAACTCTCTTCCGTTTACCTGCTTTCCATCTGACTACAATATGGCCGTTCTCAAGTCCAACATAAGCAAGTTCTTGGTGAGCCATCCCCTTAAGTAATCCAACTTACTAAATTCTCACTAATAACGATTACTACGATATTATCCTATACTCTCATCAACCTTATCCTTGAATGGTATTCGGGCCTTGATAAGTGGTGACTCATATATAAAAATAACATAACCTAACCAACAACTGTAGAAACAGAATAAACTTTACTTAAGGATAAAAATACATAGGAAAATAAAATGAAACAATGAAATAATAAAACTAAACTAAACCAACACAATAAAAATGAAATTAAAAAAGTTCCACAATCACACACACGTTAAAACAAGGTTACCTAGTGACTTACTTCTATATAAAATAGAATAAAAGAAAAGAAAGTAACAATCAGCCTAACTAATTTTGAGAGAAGCCTAGATCATGGCTAATGGAAACATTTACTCGTGAAGAAATGGTGTTAGTTTGCTATACGGAACGCCACGTATATATATATATATATATATATATATATATATATATATATATATATATATATATATATATATATATATATATAAAGTAATGCCAATGACCCACTTCCAATTGTCTGATCTAGCTGAAATTTTGCATGTGTAATGATTTATATCTCTACGGGTTATGTGGCAAATTACAGATTTGAACAAATTGTGGTTCTGTTTTACAGGTGTTTGAATTGAGTCAGGTGTGAAATGGAGCCTGTTGAATGTCGAGTAGTGATCCGGTTTTTGTATTTGAAAGGGAACACACCACAGGAGACTTTTGATGAAATGAAAGAAACTTATGGTGATAATGCCCCATCATATGACCTTGTAAAACGCTGGCATCGTGAATTCAAACATGGCAGGAAGTCTGTGGAAACAGCTCCTAGACCTGGTCGCCCCCCTTCTGCCATTGATGAGGAATCAGTCCGTCAAGTTGAGGCTGGCTGCCATTTTGGAAGATTGGCACATTACTATTCGCCAAATAGCCCAAGATGTCAAGATTAGTAGAGGGTCTGTGGAAACTATCATCCATGACCATTTGCATATGCATAAGGTGTCTGCCAGATGGATTCCCAGGTTGCTCACACCATTCCAGAAGAACGAATTTAGTGCTCGAGGATGAATTTGGAGATGTGCCAAGAACATGAGTGAAAGTTTTTCAAAAGACTGATTACACAGGATAAAACCTGGGTCCATCACTATAATCCAGAGACCAAAGCCCAGTCAATGCAGTGGGAGCACTTAGACTCACCACCCCCAAAGAAGGCAAGGGCGCAGGCCTCCGCTGGCAAAGTCATGATCACAGTTTTCTGGAACCAGGACGGAGTAGTGATGACAGAATTTCTGGCAAAGAGTACCACAATTACAGGAGCTTATTATGCTTCACTTTTGAGGAAATTAAGGGAAGCTATCAAAATCAAGAGGCGGGGAAAGATCAGCAAAGGTAATCTTCTTCTACAGGACAACGCTCCGGTCCACAACTCGCATGTCGCCACATCAGAAGCACGGGCGTGTAGTTATGAAATCCTTCCCCATCCTCCCTACTCTTCTGACCTTGCATCATCTGACTTTTACGTCTTCCCAGCCATGAAGTTGTTTTTGAAAGGAAGCGTTTCCCAGATGATGCAGCCTTGATTTCTGAAGTCATGTCGTGGTTGAAGGACCAACCTGGGGCGTTCTACAAAACGGTCTCTAGAGCTGCATCAAACGATGGAAGAAATGCATAACTCTGGGTGGTTCCTATGTAGAGAAAGACTAATAACTGTGCCAAGTTTCGTTGCTCTACTTCTATGGGAAGTGGGTTAGGGGCATTACCTATTGCACGCCCCTCATATATATATAGCCAGTAAACATTTCACGCATTTTAGTCGGACGATTCCGTAAAGGAATGAAAATCGGAAGACTATGTGTAACTTGTCAGAAATATCTATAATTTATTGTCATAAATATAAATAAATATATTCGCATGTAGAGAAATAATTATTGTTATATCAAAAGCATTTGATAATGTTTGCCATAAATATCTGCTTCACAAGGTATTCAGCTACGGAATGGATGGAAATGTACTCTCAGCCATCGAATTATTTATCTCTGATAGGTTTATTAAAGTAGTCATCTATGGAAGCTCATTGTAATAACGCTTGGACACAATCATCTTCCTTATCTTCATCATTTTAAACCATATTCTAAGATCATCGATAGACATTTATGCAAACGACACAACCATCAATGGCAACAGTTCAAGGATCATGGTGTTTCGGTTTCTTTCCGTTTTTTCTGTTATTTTTTTATTACATTTTCGTCCTAAACAAGGCACATTGCCACTTTGGTGTAGGGGGCTACTATCAGGGGCAACAACTACTGGGGTACTATGTAGGGATTTGGGCAGCAAGATGTCGGTTCACGTTGCACTTGAACTTCTGCACGCCAGTAGAGTTAGGGAAGCAGGGACCAGGAATGGAATTCCAATGTCTAGCGGTTCTGGGAAAGAAACTACTGGAGTAGAAAGATATTTTACATCTAGGGATCTCTACAGTGTGGGGTGGGATTTTGCAACCTATCGGGTCTGTCGAGGGTGTTCACGTCGTGGGGTCACAAGTGCTTGCAGTTCGTTAGAGCATTCACCATTAAAATACTTGTAGAACAGGCAAAGGGATGCAACGTTATCAATGGGACAGAGGCTGAAGCTTAGATGCCAGTTCAGGGCCTATCAGATTTGCGACACTCTTTTGAACCTTGTCAAGGAGCGAGAGACTAGTAGCAGATGCACCAGCTCAAATATACACAGAGCTCGTGATGCCATGAACAAAAGATGGCTGATAACCTTTAATGCATCCAAAACCAAGCCATCCTTTCATCGCTACGTCTCTAATACTCACTTGGCCCCAATTAAAATGAACAGCTCTCACCTTGAGGAAACATCTTGCATTGACAAACGTCTGGGTCTTATCTTCATTCCCGACCTGAAATTGAAGACTTACATCAGACTAGTTTCCAATGTCGCTTATAAAATGGTTGCATCATTCTACCGCTCCAAAAGGTATCATACTTCTAACGCAACCCTCTTCCTGTACTTGAGCCGAATACGTCATAAGATGGAGTAGTGTTGTCACATCCGGGGAAGTGCTGCTAAGAATTACCCTTCCTGCTTTGACAAAGTTCCAAACCGGCTTAGAAACCTATTGAGCGAAGCCCTTTTTTTCATCCTGCTTCTGTATTCTCAGAGAAGAGACGTAATAAATCTGTCATTATTTACACGGCAGGTGCTCAACTGAGCATCTATCTATGATCCCCATAGAGTATTCGTAGCAGAAACTCATTTACCTACAACAACTGATAACAATTTCTTTTATCATCTATCTGTGCCTAAAACTAAATACCATGAACAAAATTTATTTCCTAGAACTACTATAACACGATCAGCCAGTCAATGGCGTGTGACCGACCCATACGTTACACTAAATGTCTTAGAAACGGTCCCATGATGATGTGGCGATGGGCCAGTCGTTAGGGTCTGGGTATCAAGAGGAAAAGCATACCTCAGATGTTGGATGTAAGTGTGTGTCTCCTTTCTCCCAGGAAAACGTCTTGATCTCTGATGGCATTCTGGCTGGAACCTTCCTTGTCCCCAGGGCCGCTTCATTCGACTTAAGACATTTATGGCAGACACACACACACACAAAACACACACACAACACGGGTCGCAATATATATGAGAAATATAATTGACTATTCATTTTATAAAATGTATACAATATATATATATTACAATATTAACATACAATTTACAGATCATACCATTGATTTTCACCACTACTTCTTTAAAACTAACTAACTAACCTTAACTAGTGTTGAGGAAGAGGGGATGCCCCCCTCTCGTTTACAGAAAGCGAATCAACACCATTTTGTCAACGCAGAACAAGTATATTTATGCCACTAACGTAAAAAGTTATGTGGCGATGAAGACGCTGAAGACGTTTTTGATATCGCTGAGGCTTTTGAAGCATTCCTTACGCAGAAGGTTGTCTAGATGTTTGAAAAGGTGGTAGTCATTAGGTGAGAGGTCTGGAGAGTATGGCGGATTAGGCAGAGCTTTGTTGCCCAATTCGTTCAACTTCTGCCGTGTCAGTTTAGCAACGTGCGGTCGGGCATTGTCGTGAAGAGGAATTGGTCCTTTTCTGTTGATAATGCTGAGTGTTGTCGCATTTCATCTATTTGTTAACAGTACTTAGTCGTCTGCATTCAAAAACCTTGTACGAATTTGCTTTTTTCCATCTTTTATTCAATGTTCTAAAAAACACATAATTGTTTTTAAAACGATTGCAAATTAAACGATTATATAGAGCGAAAAACGTTCTTTAAAATTATATATAAATAAAGCTATTATGATGAACACTTCTTTTAAAATACGTCATTTGAAATTAAACTTAAAAATTCTGCAAGAACTTTCTTCTCAACCTTACACACACACACACACACACACACACACACACACACACACACACACACACACACACACACATATACATAAAGACTTTTTCTCGTTAACAACGAAAACAGTTATAGCCTGTTGGCTTAGAATGAGTTCTTTATGCAAACTATTTAGAGTAAATGTTGCATTGTGATGACTAGTTCATATTAATCTTTATTTATCTCTAACTGTGCATCGAATTAATACCATAATATTTAGTTCGCTGCACTTTATAACAAAGGTTTATACAAAGTTTCAGACCGATCGGCCCACTTGTTCCCGAGAAATTAATACGAATTATTTGCATTTAACTTTTTCAGATATTTTGCTCATATTCCAATTCTCTCTGTATACATGAGTCAATATAATATATTTACAAATGACACACGTTTAAGTATGTGTGCTTGATATATTGAGTCCGTGTATGCGTGCATGTCTGTGTGTGTTTGCTTGTGTAAATTACGTATATTTTGTAGACAAATGTAACCAGAGAGGAAACCGGAGTCAGAACGAAAAGTTGGCAAATCAACACATCGGCAAATACGCCATATTTTCCCTCACTTTTAATTATTTTTCTCAGATCCCATGAAACATTGTCATGATGAAACACTCCTATATGACAAGATTCACTAAAACTTTTCCCATTCACCAACAGTAATGGCATATATTGATTCACTCTTTTGCATAATTATAGTGTACGGCGTCGCGAGTGTATATGAACACGTAACCGAGAAGACAATGATGATAATTGGTTTTTCCGTTTTTCTGCACTATCAGATATTGTATATTGTAACTATAACTATATACTAGTAGGGCTACACAGAATCATCGAAAGTATTTGGAACATATTGGCTGACAGTTCAAGTATCGAAAGAAAAAGAAATAATCTGTCAGAATAGTATAGTAATTATCATAAGATTTTTTTTTGGCGATAAACCGTGATTTTTTTTACTGGAGTCAGGTTGTCAGGTAGGAATAAAAGCACTTGACACAGACAGTCAAAAACATAACGTGATTGATCGTCGATTTGGCCAAGTCATCTAGTTAGGAGAAACAAACACGGCGGATTATAAAAAATAGAATAATTGTTGATTGAAACTATCTACAAATGTTAGCGGCAAAAGGGAATTCTCTGTCGTTGAATCAACGGCATAGTAACAGTGAAATGCCACAACGGATGTTCGCAAGTAAATGACTGTCATAAATTGTTAGATAATATCAATCCGATATTGATATGGTTAGTTTGCCAGCGATGTGAGCCAAAAAATTATTATATAAAATAAATCTCGGCAGTTTTCTATTGTGCATTATTCTTCCTAACTAACCCTTACTCGTTCACAGCAACCAAGAATAACAATATATGATACATTTTATACATACTTTTTGCTGAAAATTCGATTACAAGTTAACATTATAATTATGATGTTGTTTAACACAAGGTAAATTCCCAGTCACACGTTGCATATAACTAGATAAAATTTTGCTTTTGTTTATGAACTAGTAAAGATAAGAGTTGCATTTAGGTTATACATTGTCTTATTCTATCGGGATGAATAGAGATAGGCTAGTAACGTCTCTTTGATTTGGTTGTAGGGAAGAGAAGAATAGACTATTAAGTTGATTTTGTAATAGATCAAATCAGGAAAGCATTCTTGTCGTCACATCAAACAAAATGGAAGTCGTACACACACACACACACACACACACACACACACATATATTTTACTTCATTCAAATGTCTCAGAAAATAAGGAGCTCCCATTCCTATGGTTAACACTACATCTGTATATGATCCGAGTATTCCATGAAAGTTTTCCTTTACCGTGAAACGTTGAGTTAGTAAAGAAGTTCAGAACATTATTTCTCTCTCCCCAAATCGATCATTTAAATATGTTGAAGCATATCTTTCTTCTGGTCTCTTGGTTTTACTCGATTCCAGGACAAGAATTTATCTACTCTGGTGGAGTATCTAGCTTAGTGCTGTTATTTGAGGTAACATCATATGGAGAAGATGAACTATTTATCGTAAAAGCAAGCGGAGAAGATCTTATTTGGGCCAAGAATATTGTGTTATTTTAAATATGTAGTACAGGTTTATTGAAGGGAAGATCTTATTTGGGTCAAGAATATTGTGTTATTTTAAATATGTAGTACAGGTTTATTGAAGGGAAGATCTTATTTGGGCCAAGAATATTGTGTTATTTTAAATATGTAGTACAGGTTTATTGAAGGGAAGATCTTATTTGGGCCAAGAATATTGTGTTATTTTAAATATGTAGTACAGGTTTATTGAAGAGAAGATCTTATTTGGGCCAAGAATATTGTGTTATTTTAAATATGTAGTACAGGTTTATTGAAGGGAAGATCTTATTTGGGCCAAGAATATTGTGTTATTTTAAATATGTAGTACAGGTTTATTGAAGGGAAGATCTTATTTGGGCCAAGAATATTGTGTTATTTTAAATATGTAGTTATTTTAAATATGTAGTTATTTTAAATATGTAGTTATTTTAAATATGTAGTTATTTTAAATATGTAGTTATTTTAAATATGTAGTTATTTTAAATATGCAGTACAGGTTTATTGAAGGGAAAAGTATTTTCATGCCAGGTTGTCCTGACGAACTCCTGTACAGAGAAAATTTTGATACTACAGGGTAGTGTCTAGTAGGAATTCAAGTTCTCTCTAGTAGTTTGTAGTTGGTGTTATTCCATCGATTATTGACACAGCTGATCTGGAGCTCCACGGCACCCAGGCTGTCTACTTCACATAGAGTTCCAGTCCACTAGACGATTGAGGTTGGGACTAGTGTAGCCTGGTGTTGGTGGCTGGTCAGATAACTTTTCCAACCAAATGTCCAGTTGTTTCCTGAAAGTATCAGTGGGACACTCGCCTTATATTTCTTATTGCAGCGTTAATGCAGTTGAATGTTCTCGCACCACTGTGGTGGATGAGGGTCTTGATCCTCTATGTAGTACCAAGTGTGGTTTTTATATAGCAGAGCCTTCCTCGCCGCTAGTGGTTTTTTTCTACTAGTGTTGTATCTGGGACCTTTCCTTCCAAGAGTGTCCATATGTAGATAATAATATACTCTTTTTCTTCGGCGTTGTAGTATAGGCATTTATTTTTTCTATATTCAATGGAAGGTAAATGAAGTTTACTTGTTCCAAAATCAAGTCAAAGCAACCAAGAAACAGTGTACTATCCGTACAGGGACGATATCAAGTATATTTAGAAAGAGTCTCTTCATTAGCACAAGAGAAAATGGGAGGGGGGAAGGTTTACACAACAATAACGATCAATTTGCAGCATTTATATAATTTATTCAACAATAAACGATATATAACTTATATTTTTGGGTCTTAAAAATATAACGGAATTGCGGAAGAATACAATCAAGATAGTTCTAAAACATCTTTAACGAACGTTAGAAACCCCTAAGTAATAAAGAATTAATGTTATAAAATTGCAAGTGACTATAAAGAATTAATGCATAAACGCTTAAAAATTGAATGCACGCACGCGCAAAAACAAACATAGCGACCAGTGAAAACAATACAAAATACATTGGATAATAAAGGTATTAACATCATTGACCTTAGATTAAATGAAAAATCCTTTATATGAGAGGGGGTGTAATCTGTCGAAAAACATTGAAAAGAGACGGGGAAAAATACAAAGAAGAAAGGGTTCATTGTACATTGTAACCCTAATGTTTTTGTGTTCAAAATATCGGGAAATAATAATTAATATTTAACGGTAAGACTTTTTCAAAGCAAATGTTTAACAAAAGATTCTCCCCCACACGCGTTTTGAAGTGTTTCTATGTATTTTAAAAATGTTTGGAACTTATGAACCCTCGGCCGTTCCATCTTTTTGCCCGTTACCCCGCACCAAACTTGGGAAAATGGTAACAATTACGTCTCGTTTACCATCACGTGACCAAGAAGTGGGTCTCATTTCATTAAGTAGATTTTGCATTTCTTTTTAGGAGGTAAACTACGCTAGGTTAATAATTGTCTGTATTTTGGGGATGAGGTGTTTTCATTTATTGAGATTGTCGGACTGACTTCCTAATCTTGGTTGTTATAGTCACAACGTTTCGGCCGTTTTGCCCCCCAGCCTTCATCAGTTGTTTTGTATCGAACTGGGGAACCGTTTGTTAGGAGTCTCGAACCCAACCCTTTATTATTATTACGGGGATACCGTGTTCGGACTCCAGCTAGGCTCTGGGACATAGTTGCTGATTCTCTGTTTTGAATGTTACTTTTCACTGCCTTCGTTCAGGATTGAACTCAGCACGTGTAACTGTAAACTTTGATACAACGTCTAGGACCACTCGGCCATAAGTTTATGTATGGACTTAGAAAAAAAGGCTAGAGAATTCATGTAATGTTTCGAGTAAGGGTTTCTTAAGTAAGAAATTACGAGGAGTTCATGTGTGAGTTTATATGAGAAAGACTGTACGTACGTTGAAGTCATTCCATGCAAATGTGTCTATGTATCTATGTGTGTGTGTGGGGATTACATTACGTTTACGTATGTGCGGCTACTGCCCTGTTGGATTCTTGGGTATTGTCTACAATAGAAGAAGTTTTGTGGTCAACCCAAGCAATGTGAGCAAGTTGTTGCCGCGGTGTCTCCTGGCTAGGAAAAGTGAAGTAAACCCTTTTAATATCTTTTTCAAGTGTTCAGTTTGCTTTAGAAATAACCTCTGATTGGCCAGGCCAGAAAAGAAAATAATTGCTTGCACCAATAAGCATCGAGCCTAGAAACAAAGTAACCGCGACCTGTCGCACTGCTGTCATCGCTTTTAATCGATACTGCAATCCAATAATTTCTCCAGATCAATATTATATTTTATTGAATATTACATAATTATCTTATTGATTCGTCTTTAAGAGATCGATTTGAGGGATCTGCGTTTTGCTTGGAGGGATTTACACAAACTTGTTAAATATTTGTATATTTTAAAATGAAAGGTTCTGATCTTGGTGCTAACTTTATTTATGGTTTTATCGAACTCTTTATGTTTACATAGGTCACTTTCAATTATTGTGATATTCTCAACTTGGTTGTTATCAAACCGCACTTGTGCTTTTATAAAGGCGTTTGAAGTTGAATTTGTCGAGACAGAAAATCATTATAAATTAATAGCTAACAAAAATAATTTGACGAGTTTTTGAACCAACATGAAAAATGTCAAAAATCTGGTGATCTTCAGTACAAAGGATAATAAAAACAGAAAGTAAAAGAGACAAAAACAAACAACAACAAAAACACCCTCAGATCAATCATCGCGTGCCAACATATAAATTTGGTTAGATCGAATTTGTCAGATATTGATCTCTGTATAACCACTCTTACTATGAGGTACAATCATAAAACACATACAGAATATGTAAAAGGTTTTATACCCAAAAATATATGAAGTGTGTTTCTGTGTATTTCTAATCGAGAAAAAGAAAGGAGACCATCTACGTTCTCCGTAAGGGCAAGCATATTACGATCACAATATTTTCTTACAATTTTCGGTTTGTAAAGCTTAGCCAAAAAGTTTACATATTGTCAGTGTAAAACACACACACACACAACTACGTGTATAATTAAAACTACAGAGATGATATTATCTTTATAATAGAACCTATCAAATAAATAGATAAATATACTAGATAGAGCAATTGAAATTCAACGAAAAGAACATTAAATAAAGTACAATATTTATTTCTACTTAAAAAATACATAAATAATTATAACAAAAACATTCTTCAACAGATGGTTTTCAATGATCAATTTGTCGGAGTATAATTATTAATACAAATGTATTACCGATTAGCATTAGTTTGAACATATTCATCAATATTGTTGTGAATTGAAAAACATTTTCAACAAAATTAAAGACATTGAAATTTTAAAAATACAGTTGTGTCAAAAAAGGGCAATGAATGAATGAATTAATTAATTTAAGGTGTAAATGTGAAATCTAAAATGCAAGTTAAATTTGAAAATATCAAACAATCAATAAAGGTGAACTTCGTAAGATCCAAGTAAGAAACGATACTCCAATAGCGAAGTTCAAAAAAGCATATATATATATATATATATATATATATATATATATATATATATATATATACACGTATGTATGTATATTCGTATGCATATACGTATGTATGTATATATGCATGTATGCATGTATATATATACATGTATATATATATATATATGCATATATGTATGTATATATGTGTGTATACTCCGAAGTGTGAATGCTTGATAGCGAAGTTCAAAAACGCATATATTTATATATATATATATATATATATATATATATAAATATATATATATATATATACGTATGTATGTATATTCGTATGTATATACGTATGTATGTATATATGTATGTATGCATGTATATATATACATGTATATATATATGTATATATGTATGCATATATGTGTGTATATATATGTATATATACATGTATATATATGTATGTATATATATGTATGTATATATATGTATGTATATGTATGTATATATATGTATGTATATATATATATATATGTATATATATATATGTATATATATGTATGTCATGAACGTTGTGGATTTGTGCCGTTATGAACGCGTTCTCATTTTAAAAACTGTACAACCGGCGAAGCGAACGTCTCTCTATTCTATCTTCTGTGTATTTGCGATTGTTTTACTCTTTTATTCATGTTGAGTTCACCTACTCGTAACAACCATCATCAACCGTAACAACCATCACCATCGTCATGATAAACGCTCCTTCGTATATATTCTACACGTACGTGTATGTGTACGTGTGTATGCATATGTATGTACATGCGTGTATTTATGAGTGTATGAGTGTATGTGCATGTTGTCATGTGTATTTGTTCTTGCGTATGCATGTTTGCGTGCATCTGTTTGTATGCATGCTTGTATGTGTACGTGTATTTCTTTATTTCGATATGTGTGTGCGGTGGAGAAGACTCCCATAGAAGTAGAGCAACGAAACAGCACAGTTATTAGTCTTTCTCTACATAGGAACCACTCAGAGTTATGTATTGCTCCCATCGTTTGATGTAGCTCTGGATACCGTTTTTCTAGAACACCTCAGGTTGGTCCTCCAACCACGACGTTACTTCAGAAATCAAGGCTGCATCATCTGGGAAACGCTTTCCTTTCAAAAACAACTTCATGGATGGGAAGAGGTAAAAGTCAGAGGGTGCAAGGTCAAGAGAGTAGGGAGGATGGGGAAGGATTTCATAACCCTATGCCCGTGTTTCTGATCTGGCGACATGCGAGTTGTGGATCGGACCGTTGTCCTGCAGGAGGAGGGTACCTTTGCTGATCTTGCCCCGCCTCTTGATTTTGATAGCTTCCCTTAATGTCCTCAAAAGTGAAGCATAATAGGCTCCTGTATCTGTGGTACCCTTTGCCAGAAAATCTGTCATCACTACTCCGTCCTGGTTCCAGAAGACTGTGAGCATGACCTTGCCAGCGGAGGGCTACACCCTTTCCTTCTTTGGAGGTGGTGAGTCTAAGTTCTCCCACTGCATTAACTGGGCTTTGGTCTCTGGATTATAGTGATGGGCCCAAGTTTAATCCTGTGTAATCAGTCTTTTGAAAAACTTTGACTCATGTTCTTGGCACATCTCCAAATTCATCCTCGAGCACTCGACGCGTTCTCGCTTCTGGAATGGTGTGAGCAACCTGTTAATACATCTGGCAGACACCTTATGCATATGCAAATGGTCATGAGCGATAGTTGCCACAGACTAATTAACTAATAAATCAATTAATTAATGGAATCGTAGGGGCCCAAAAGAGAGAATCTGGAATCCAAGTGTTAAAGATGATATGGTAGTCCCCCTAGGGGGTATTCATTCAACGGATAACATTGAAATCTACTAATAATTAACAGAGAAGACGAAAGAGATAAGAAAGAAAAGAAAGAAGGGCGGCAGAAATAATGAGTGCATTTTTTTTACTGGTGATATGTAAAAAAATGCTACATTATTTTAATGCATATATATATATATATATATATATATATATATATATATATATATATATATATAATATAAAGCTGAACGCCCGTGCGCGTGTTGTCACGAATAGTCTCCTATATGGTTGACTATTTTAAAACCTGATTACATATAATGAATGAAGATTTATCGAGGATCAGGAATGGGTATGTTTGATCTGGCAGAAAGGTGGTTCATAAAAATTGTCGGTCTGCGTCCGCGCCTGGCCCCCAAAGTATTGAAATAAAGAATAATAATAATAAAAAAAACGTTTACAAGTGTTTTTGATATAGATGTACATAAGAATACTTTGATAAGTATGTTTTAACTTAAATAGGCATGGTATAATAAAATTGTACTGCATGGAAATATGGCACAAACTTTAACAAAAACTTTTCAGATCTATTTACGTAACTATACTTTGATAATTAAACTTCAGTTTTAAGAAATATGGTATGATAAAATTATTAGGTGTTCGTTCGCGCCTGACCTCCATAGAATATAAATATGTCACAAAGTTTAACAAGGTTTTTCAAAAGGGATGAGGCTCCACAATAACACCTTAACTTTAATCTTAATTCACGTTAGCTTTTAAGTATTTTTTGGAGTTGAATCATATTGTGTCGAATAAGTTCACCTCATAAATTCACGTTCTTATTAAAGTGAAAGCCCAAAAAAAAAAAAAAAAGTCGGAACTTTAGACAATTCTCGACACAAATTTTGCATAACTCTGTTTTTTCCTTTTCCACTTGGATGTGGCACTCTTTCGAAAATAGATAAATAATAAAAAAATAAGAACGTTACTTGTTATCATGTAAAAAGAAGGAAAAATCCTGCTCACGTGATTACGTGTCTTTTTAAAAACATTTACATAACATTTTTATTTTTATTTATATATCTGTTTAAGCTTTTTTGTCAGTGTACTAGAAGGAATTCAGTTGATTACAACCCTTTTTGCATGTTACTTACATTACAATAGTACAACTCTGCGCAATACTACTCCGTTAAATACTGTAAAACTGAAACGAAGCTGTTCTGCTTGAAAAGGGCGCCATTTCTTCCTCTTCATATTTATATCGATTCTTTGCTTTAAAAAACTAAAGTAATTACGTATTTACTTTTTCAATATCCCATTTTGCTGTTTCGGATTATTTTACTAAAGTAAGTAAAGCTTTATTATTTTCGAAACTGTTTTTGTTTCTTTGTTATTCGATATTTCGTCGATATTATTTAGTAAGAGTGTTTAGCAGAAAAGCCAACAAACGACTTCACGAAAAAATAAATATACAAGAAATAAATGTTACCATAGTCAATAAAAGTTCAGTTCATGTTTTTTTTTCGTTTTGAAATAGTTTTTAATGCTCTTTACTACCGAAATGAATTTTTATATAAACTACACATGCCATAATCGAATATTCCTCAAGCACCAAATAACGGAAAACATTAAAATATGTTTATAAATATTCCTTACGTTAACACAGAATGCTCATTCAAATTGAAAACGGGGCTCTTCATTTCAAAGTCGCTGCCATTTTGATATTTTTTTTAAAACCGGTTCGTGAATAATAAAAAAACATTTTTTATAAACTACTTAAAAATACAAACTAATGAACTTTTCTACCATAAAAAATAACTTTTATTGACTATGGTAACATTTATTTCTTGTATATTTATATTATTATATATATATATTATTATATATATATAACATTTTCAGTTTGTAAGGAAACATCATTTTGTTGGTCACTCTTGGCTACGAATGGAAACAAAATTAATATAAAAAATATGTTTTCGCGAAAATTATCTTTGCTTTCATCATATTTTGCTTAGGGTAAAATTTTTGAGTATCAAAACCTTTCTCTTTACAACCCCCTCCTTTTCATAACCTATCATACTTTCATCAATCACAGTCCATTTTCTGTAGGCTGTTTTTGAACCCAGTCAACGACGAGTACTTCTGCTAGTATATATATATATATATATATATATATATATATATATATATATATATATATATATATATATATGTATAAGATGGCATCAAATGTACTTTTACGTGTCTTCACATCTAAATATTCTGATGAGAACATTTTTTGAAAAGAGCGCGACGAAATGGGTGTTTATGGCAAAGGCACAAACGAAATGGAAGCAGTGGGAGGTAATTTTATCGAGAGGGAGAACTCATAAATGTATGAAACGTGGGAATTAGATCCATAGTTAAAGTTGAGAACGTATGGAAATATTTGGAAAATATATCAGACTTGAGGAAAATCTTAACGCATATAAATAAAATAATATAAGGTTTAGTAAATGTTTCTTTTCAGTGCATATGTATAAATATATACATATATATATATATATAATTATTTTTTTACTATAACAATTATTAAATACCTACAGACATTTCAATTTTAAATGTTCATTTACGTCAGTCAGAGAGTGATTTAATCGTTATACGATGATCTATGCATAAGAGCTAAATTGACCGACTTTAATTCAACTGAAAGTGCTCAACGATAAGAAACGAATTTCTTAAAGGGGCTGTCATAATTATTTTTTTACTATAACAATTATTAAATACGTACAGACACTAGTGTTTCATCCTTTCGGTAATCTTCAGTGCAGGGTGTCACGATTAATACCAGTCGAACGATTCGAACCCCGCATCAAGACACATCTCTGGCTCGATTTAGCGAAGACCTAATCCATTCGGCTACCATTAACCGCGTGAAATAACGTCGAATTAAAACATTTTAATTTTAAATGTTCATTTACGTCAGTATATATATATATATATATTTTGATTGTAAATTTCAACTTACGGTTTTAATTTTCTTTCTCCTATATATATATATATATATATATATATATATATATATATATATATATATATATATATATATATATATATATATATTTAAATACCAAAAAACAAGAAATGGGCAGGTGAAATTATTAAAATTACCTTAAGGCCTTATCGTCTGACCCTCTAAGAGGAAACGTCAGAATGATAAATTAAAAACTAAGAAAACGAATGAGGGAAGAAGGGAATTTTGGTTTCAGTTGGAAGAACAGTGGGGAAAAATATATATATATATATCTCACTGTTCAGGTGGTTTTAAATCAATGAATATCTCCAACTGGTGTTTCAGAATCTTTTGTCTACACAGGCTAGGTCGAGAGTTGTTAATAACTAACGCCTCAATAATATTGAGATGATAGTTCGACCTAGCACTGTATAGAACAGAAAACCACCCATCGGAATATTGATCGGCACACCTATTTATACTCAACAGGTGATTACCAATGGCGGACTCATGAGCTTGGGAGTGCCCGGATATTCTCGAAACCTGGTGTAGTCGAATATCCAGAGGGATATGTTGGGATATTCTCATTTCTAATCTTTGGGATGTTTTGCCAACGTAGTCAGCTCCACACTGACAAACGAATTTATAAACAACAGAGTTCTTTTGAATGGTTGGCAAAACATCTTTACGAAAAGAAGAGAAAAAGGTTCGAGTTGTGTAAACTACTCTAAGCATAGTAGCTGGAAAACAACGTTGAGTAGCAGAAGAAATCCTTTCAACAATATGAAGGCCATCAGGACCCAACCATGGTAATTTTAGATAAATGGGACAACGTGATGGACCAATATGTTTACCACTATTAAATGTAGTAATTTTACGTTCAATAGTAGATTTTATTATATTAATGGGATATCCATTATTAAGAAAAATATTTGTGATTTCCTCAAGTTCCGTATCAAGACGGTTTGTGCACGATGCGTAAGAGCGCTGATGAGGTTTATTTTTCTAGACTGAGGGGCAAAAGAAAACCAATTAAGATAGAGCCCTGTAAATGTAGGTTTTCTATAAACAGAGGTCTCAAACATAGTACCAACTTTAGAAACACAAACGTCGAGGAATGGGAGAGAGCTACAGTCTTCAACCTCCATAGTAAATTGTAAAGATGGATGCAGATTGCAAAGAAGACGAAGAAACTGTTCAGCTTCACTCCGAGAGGGAAAGCATGCAAAAGTATCATCAACGTAGCGTGTGTAGAATGCTGGCTTAGTAATTTTGGAAAATAATTCGTTTTCCAAAAATCCAACGAAAATGTTGGCTAACGAAGGACCAAGAGGGCTACCCATAGATATCCCATCAATTTGACGGTACATAATATTGTTGAAACTAAAGGAGACTGATTTAGTAGCAAGTTCCATCAGTTCAACGAAAATTCGTTCAGGAAATTGTGGAGATTTTAAGGGGCCACGGTATAGATAGTCAGCACAAATACCAATGGTTTCATCCAAAGGTATATTAGTAAAAAGACTATTAATGTCAAAGGAAGCCAAGAACTCGGTATTTTTAGATAAAGGTAATTTTTGTATCTGAGATACGAATTGAAAAGAATCAGAGATACAATGGACCGAATAAAAAGAAAGCACAGGTTTAAGAAGATCAACCAGCCATTTACCAAGTTCGTGTTGTGCAGAACCCAACATAGATAAAATGGGTCGCAAAGGAATGTTGGGTTTATGGACCTTGGGTAAACCGTACATTCTAGGCCTTTGAGAGCCAATGGGTCGGATTCTATCATAAATCTCCTTAGAAATAAATCCGCTTTTATGAAGTTGAAGAAATCTTTTCTGGATTTTTATTTCCATACGAAAAGTATCATCATGGCTTAAATCACCCAAACGGAGAAATTTACTTTTATCGTCCAAGATTTGTAACATTTTGGAGATATAATCCGTTTTGTTAAGTATAACAACGCCCGATCCTTTATCCGGGCGAGAAAGATAAATGTCGGGATTAGACCTAATTAATTTTGCCGCTTCAAAATGATTTTTCTGCCAAACAAAATCACTAGATTTAGTATTTATGGCAGAAAACCTCCGACCTAATTCGCCCAACTGAATTTTAACACTAGTTAATTCATCAGTAGAGATAGGCGAATGGTGTTTTAATTGAGTATACAATAATTCAATTTCACTAAATACTGAGATTTTATCAACAGAAGGGGGAGGAATGCAAAATTGTAAGCCAGCAGATAAAACAAATTCTTCTGTATTGGACAAAACATGAGAAGAATAATTAAATATATGTTTATCCAAATTTGTTATAATCCCAAACTTCTTAGTAATTAAATTTTTTAAATATTTATCATAAGAAGAAGTACATTTAATATGGGTAAAATTATCGCCGATGGATAAAAACCTAGAAAAACGGAGTTTATCAAAGAAAGATAGTTCTTTCCAAACCATGGCCCAAAGTAAAAGGTGTTTACTACGTAACGAATTATATGTATCGGAATTAAACAGGATTTCATCTTGTAGGAAAACACGTTGAACTGACAATGTATTTCTACATTTAATTTTAGAAATACGATGGCAGATATAACCGGGAGCAACATGATTTAGGCGGCAAGATTTAAGAAATTCCATCCTACACTTCAAAACGATTAACTTATTTTTAATACGTATAACTTTGTTTAACGTTTGTTATGTTGGGTTCTGCACAACACGAACTTGGTAAATGGCTGGTTGATCTTCTTAAACCTGTGCTTTCTTTTTATTCGGTCCATTGTATCTCTGATTCTTTTCAATTCGTATCTCAGATACAAAAATTACCTTTATCTAAAAATACCGAGTTCTTGGCTTCCTTTGACATTAATAGTCTTTTTACTAATATACCTTTGGATGAAACCATTGGTATTTGTGCTGACTATCTATACCGTGGCCCCTTAAAATCTCCACAATTTCCTGAACGAATTTTCGTTGAACTGATGGAACTTGCTACTAAATCAGTCTCCTTTAGTTTCAACAATATTATGTACCGTCAAATTGATGGGATATCTATGGGTAGCCCTCTTGGTCCTTCGTTAGCCAACATTTTCGTTGGATTTTTGGAAAACGAATTATTTTCCAAAATTACTAAGCCAGCATTCTACACACGCTACGTTGATGATACTTTTGCATGCTTTCCCTCTCGGAGTGAAGCTGAACAGTTTCTTCGTCTTCTTTGCAATCTGCATCCATCTTTACAATTTACTATGGAGGTTGAAGACTGTAGCTCTCTCCCATTCCTCGACGTTTGTGTTTCTAAAGTTGGTACTATGTTTGAGACCTCTGTTTATAGAAAACCTACATTTACAGGGCTCTATCTTAATTGGTTTTCTTTTGCCCCTCAGTCTAGAAAAATAAACCTCATCAGCGCTCTTACGCATCGTGCACTTATGATTTGTTCACCAAACCGTCTTGATACGGAACTTGAGGAAATCACAAATATTTTTCTTAATAATGGATATCCCATTAATATAATAAAATCTACTATTGAACGTAAAATTACTACATTTAATAGTGGTAAACATATTGGTCCATCACGTTGTCCCATTTATCTAAAATTACCATGGTTGGGTTCTGATGGCCTTCATATTGTTGAAAGGATTTCTTCTGCTACTCAACGTTGTTTTCCAGCTACTATGCTTAGAGTAGTTTACACAACTCGAACCTTTTTCTCTTCTTTTCGTAAAGATGTTTTGCCAACCATTCAAAAGAACTCTGTTGTTTATAAATTCGTTTGTCAGTGTGGAGCTGACTACGTTGGCAAAACATCCCAAAGATTAGAAATGAGAATATCCCAACATATCCCTCTGGATATTCGACTACACCAGGTTTCGAGAATATCCGGGCACTCCCAAGCTCATGAGTCCGCCATTGGTAATCACCTGTTGAGTATAAATAGGTGTGCCGATCAATATTCCGATGGGTGGTTTTCTGTTCTATACAGTGCTAGGTCGAACTATCATCTCAATATTATTGAGGCGTTAGTTATTAACAACTCTCGACCTAGCCTGTGTAGACAAAAGATTCTGAAACACCAGTTGGAGATATTCATTGATTTAAAACCACCTGAACAGTGAGATATATATATATATTTTTTCCCCACTGTTCTTCCAACTGAAACCAAAATTCCCTTCTTCCCTCATTCGTTTTCTTAGTTTTTAATTTATCATTCTGACGTTTCCTCTTAGAGGGTCAGACGATAAGGCCTTAAGGTAATTTTAATAATTTCACCTGCCCATTTCTTGTTTTTTGGTATTTAAATTAAATTATGTTTCCTCTGAAATTTCTCCTTCCATTTTGCTGTACCAAAAATTTATATATATATATATATATATATATATATATATATATATATATATATATATATATATATATATATGTATATGTGTGTGTGTGGGTGGGTGCGTGCGTGCGTGTATAATAAACTAAATCAATTGCATATATTTATAAATATTAACAATTATTTTAATACCTACAGACACAAGTGTTTCATACAAGAAGTGACAATTGCTGCTGGTTGAGAGATTCGAACCCAGTCACAAAGTCACCATTAATTCTATAGGCTAGGACGATACCTTTAGGCCGCTATCAATTTTCATGAGGATTATGGTAAATTGAACACCTATAATTAAAAAAACAAATTTTTGTTTAAGGTTTACCTACAAAACATTGATATAGTATGCATATATATATATATATATATATATATATATATATATATATATATATATATATTGTCTAAAGGATCTTTGAGTATTTAAATTATGAAAGAGAAAATAAAGATCATCAGTTGTTTACCATGTACCTGTTACGTAGATTTAAAAATGCGACATCTGTTTAATTGATCTTTCTCTCTTTCTCTCTCTCTCATACACACTCTCTCTCTATCTCTCTCTCACTCTCTCTCTCTATATATATATATACATCTATGTATGCATGTGTATGTGTGTATGTTTATGAAGGGTGTTTCAAAAGTAATGTCTCCTATTCTTTATTCAATCCGAATGGGTCAGAAGGAAATGGCAAATCTGTTGAAAATATTGACAGTGTGAGACTATTAAAGATAACTCTGGCATAAACGTGCGTGAAGCAGAAATGCATCATTAAATTCCTGTCAAAACTTCATTAAGAATGGTGATGGCTATGTAGAAAAATAAATTCTGGAACATAAAAGTCGCTCGTGAACCATTCCCGTCTTCGTAGTTTTTCAATAGAGTGTATTAAAAAATAGGATGCTTTACTTTTGGAATGACCTCGTATGCCCATGTACACCAATCGTTCGTTGCAGGCAAATATACATTGAGAACGGCGTGACTATGTAAATAAATAAATTTAAGATCATAAAAAGTCGCTCGTTTCAATGGCACTTTTCCTGTATTTGTAGCTCTTCAACATTTTGAGTCAAAACATAATGCTGTACTTTTGTATAGACACACATATTTATATACATAAGTGTAGTTTCAAAATAAAACCTCCTATACTTATATATATATATATATATATATATATATATGCATTTTTTATTTAAAGAATTATTGAAGTAATATTAATAATAATACACACACACACTATATATATATATATATATATATATATATATATATATATATATATATATATATATATATATATATATATATAATGTTGTACCAAAACAGAGACAGTCGCAAAGGGAGTGAAACTAAGACACGATACCAGAGAAACTTATACTTCCAATCTCACTAGAACGTCGACAATTTTCACAAAGTCTGAGGAGAGAGAAGATTCATGCTGCTCTTCGTAATATGCTAATCGCCACATGCATTTTCTTTTCTTTTCCCTGGTCTTTCTCGTGTGGCCAGGAAAAATAACTAAGTGCGGGAATTGTAAAAGATCCAATATTGTTATGAAGCAAATCCGGTTTCTATTTGTTTGCTAGCATAAGGTGGCTTTACTTGATTGGTCAGTTCCTATCAGCAGTGTCTATAAGTAGAACCTTTTAATTTTTTTTAATCATACCTTTCATTGATATAAAAAGTATTGCAATTTCAAAAGTACAGCCTATGTAAAAAAAAAAAAAAAATATCCGCGTTTGCCCTGACTTCAGCGCAGGTTTTAACTCGGTGGTCAAGGATTACTATTTCCCACTCCTAGCCCTGAATAATTTCTCACTAAGCTAAATGGAGAAAAGATCTCTAAAGTCGATCTGAGTTACGCATACTTTCAAATTCCTGGAAATCGCTAGAGAGCTTTAGGAGATGAAGAAAGTCAAGAAAACACCAGGTCATTCCCGAAGTTGTCGTTTTGAGACAATTAAAGATACGAAACAGGCTCTGACGAGGGTCATTGACACGCTTACATAAAAGGACTTTCATTTCAAACGGCACAAGAAGCATATTACCGCTGTAGGAAAATATTTCGGAAAAAAAAAACTAGAGTTTCATGTGCGCCCTATCAATAAAAGTGCCTATACAAAAAAGTTGTGAAACTAATTGAAAACACATAGTATAATCTTTTATATCGGTTGTGGATAGTTTATTAGTAGTTTACGGCATAATCACGTTGACACAGCAGTTCCCGCTGGATCACCGAAGTTAAGCAACGGTGAACCTGGTCAGTACGAAATGGGTGACTATTTAGGACTTTTAGGTGTTTTACATGCTCTCCGCTTATCTCGGCATTATTTCCAGTCGTCATGGACTTCTTCTTGCCACTGGACTCAAGTAGTGCCAATTCGGGAGAGGTGTGGTTGGAGATTGCGCAACCATTGCCTCACAATTACATGCGCAGCTGCCTCTACAGGGGGTATCCTTTGTCTTTCGAGACCGAATAAAGGCATCATCGAAAGAGTTTACTTTAGCAAGCACGAGATTTTTTTGCGGATTGATTTAAATCTTGAACCAATATAAATATCCTTTTTCGTAATCATTAGATAACCATTAGTGACGACATGAAACGCCTAATTTAGGATCGTATTTTCACTGTAGTCCACCATATTCTTCAACTATTGACGTTTCACTGGATTGACCTTATTTTTATTACACCTGTGTAATTGTTTTGCGGAAAATAACCTGTTAAATATCATAGTTGAAACTTTTTATTTTTTTGAAAATTGATTAAGTTTGTTGTTGGAACGGTACAACAAGTGCATTGCAGCTGGAGGAGATTACCCCGAAGAGGACTACAGCTTCATGTGTGCACTATCAATAAAAGTGCCGATACGAAAAAAGTCAAGAAACTTATTAAAGTAAATATGACACCGCATGAGAAAAAGATGAATGAAAATAAAAGTATGAAGGAACATGGATCGGGAGCCATACAAGGAGAGAGATAAAGAAACAAAGAGAGAGAGAGATGGAGAGAGATAGAAAGAGAGAGAGAGAGAGAGAGAGAGAGAGAGAGAGAGAGAGAGAGAGAGAGAGAGGGGTAGACAGACAAAGAGAAGAAGAGAAGAAGTAGGAGTGATATACAGAACGATAGGCGGGCAGATGGAGGGAAACTTTTAGAAACTAGTAAAAAAGGTTTGATAATGACGCCACGTGTACCCACAAAAGATTCCTGCTCCTTGAAGGTGAAGAACAATGACGCTCACTGCTTTTTGAGAAACAAGTCGACCGGATGTGACGTCACAGCGAATGGCATGCCAAAGAGAAAGCGTACGCACCAATTCCTGTCGGATTTGAATCTGAGTAATTCTCCTCAGAAAACTATCTCTTTCTCTATCGAAGAATATCGCATCAAAAACGTGTATTTTTGTGTGTGTGTGTTTTATTTTGC
>NC_136485.1:7791660-7799160 GCF_053919585.1 Euprymna scolopes
ACTAGCTGCCCCTATAACTGGGAGGGAAAAACCTAATAGCTAGCTACGAAATCTTATACATTTTACCTCCAAGACGATTGCGTTTGTCTTACCTGCATGCATAAAAAAAAAAAAAAAATTTCCTCCCTTCTTCAAACTAAACCTTACCTGTAACTCAAAAATCCTAATGGAAATCCATCTGTAAATAAATAACCCCTCTTCTCTTGAACGCTAACAATCTACTCCTTCCATCCTATCCGCCACTAAACTCCCACATTGCTCCGCATCTGTAGTGGAATCGCTAACTTCCAGCCCCTAATCCCTCACATGCAAACTGTTTTAATAGCCATCACTAAACATCTATACATTTCTACCTCTAAGGCATGCATTACAGCTCATTCCTATCCAGTAAGGGACTTAACAGCCTATGCACACAAAGGCAGGTACTTAACAGCCAAAGTACCCAGAAACAAAGCGATATGCACTACACAACTGTCTCCTCGAGTTTTGCAACGATTAATTACGTTATTGAAACGACACTCCTTGTTATGCAAAACGCCCCATGACTCTTACTAAAAAATACCTACAACTTCAACTCTATTCGCACCTACTGAAAACCTGCCCATATATCTATTCACCTAATTACGCATGACTCAAAACTTGCTGTCTTATCCATGCTATATTGCACTTACATCTTAACCCTCCTATCATCTAAAATAGCTCGGGCACAACTCGTAGCTCAATTCTTAATACCTACTCATACTGTAACATTATACTAGACCTAAGCTAACATTAATAAAATAAAAAAGGGTAAGACTAAAATCACATTATCTCCTCCCTAATAAGCCCTCTTACAAACATAGACGCTTACACTGCATGAACTTGACCCACCCCCTTTATCCATTAACAAGTAAATAGCATGTCCCTAAATCACTTCGAGGAGTGTAACTAATCAGTAGAGATATAATCCCCCACAAACTAACCCAGTAACACTAACAACGCGGGGTCGCAGAAATACCTGGATTAGAACCTAGGCGCGGAGAAAACCCTCTCAGGGCTGACGGACCCAGTAGGTCTTCCCAGATCATCCGTCTAGGAGAAGGAAAACTCTGAAACTAAACCAAAGGGGAGAGAGGCCTCTTCAGTCTTGGATGACAACCTTCCTAGAGCTGGTGACTCAAACAAATTCACCGGTTTGCAAACCTAAATTGCTTAAGGAGTAGATAGGCTCTGTCTATCGCCCGGCTTCCATACTCCTTCTTTGCCTATTAGTCAAGCGCAGAGACACTATCTCAGTGATTCGACAGAAACACCCAGCGGTAGATCTTGTTTCCTGGCTAGGGCAATGAACGCCGTTCTTCCCCATTCCCAGCATGCCCCACCCCTAAAACCGAACATTTGGGAGTGCTTGAGTATAAGATATGCCTGAGCGATTAGATTGGGTTGACCTTCTTCTAAAGGGTTGAGGGTACCGGATTGACAGTTCCTGGCTGCTGTTCCCGACTGGTAGTACAGGAGCCCTAACTCTTTGGTAGCGCTTAGAGCGGCTGCTCCATCAACAGTTGAATAATATCGGGTTGTTTGCAGTGCCATGACGCGCATGGAAAGGGACCCTGCACTCATCCCCGGTGGGCTTTCCTGAGGCCACAATCCTAATTGGAGAAAGGTCAGCTGATGGTCTACTTGTGATGCATGTCTGAAGCTCCGCATAACCTCTTGTTTAGCTCCCCCTTACCGAAACTCTTTAAAAAAAATATGACGACAGTACAATCTAAAAATAAGCTTAAACCAGGATTAGGGACAAACAAATTCAACTTGCCTCCTCCCTTGAGGCTCTCATTCACAAATATCCGTGGGCTTAGAACTAACTTAGCTGATGTTGAAGCATTTCTCTTAACAAATACCCCGGATATCTTAGCACTAAGTGAGACTAACCTACACTCCTCCATTCCCTCTAACCACTTTAACATGGCTGGATATCTCCCACTCTGCCGTAAGGAGTCTGACAGACATATGCACGGACTTGGAGTTTACATTCGTAATACCCTTCCCTTGACTAGAGAAACAAACCTAGAAACAGATGATCAAGCCTTTATGTGCTTTAGACTAAACGTGCAACACAGTATTAGCTACTATTATTTTCTCTACCGCTCTCCCTCGACTCAGGACTGCTCCATAATAAACAAAGTATCTGACAGCATAGACACGGCACTGTCCCTCGACACTAGCGCACAAATACATGTGTTTGGTGACTTTAATGTCCACCACAAAAACTGGCTTGGATTCTCTACTCACACAGATGCAGCGGGCAGCACAACCCATAGCTTCGCTATATCTCACTCCCTATCACAAATTGTTACGTTTCCAACCCGTTTCCCTGACCAGGAAGAACAACACGCATCACTTCTAGATCTGTTTTTGACCACAGTTCCCGATGACTGCATAACGAAGGCCCACAGCCCACTCGGGAACGCTGATCATGCAGTGATAATGGTTGAAATCGCCCTAAACTCTAGACCCAAAACTGAAGAGCCAGTGCTCAAAACAACGAGATATTATAATAAGGCTGACTGGGAAGCCATCAGGGAACTAATTAGAGATGCTCCATGGAAAAATATTTTCTCTCTCCCTGCTGAACAGTGTGCAAACGAGACCACTGACTGGTTCAAAACTGCAATCGAAGCGCATGTTCCCATGCGGAAATTTTATAGCAAGCCCCACTCTCCCCAATGGTTTACGTCGACTTGTGCAACTGCCATTACTCAAAAGCAGCATGCATACCGTAGGTTTAACCGACATAAGTCCAGTTCAAACAGACTGAAGTATATAGAAGCTAGAAATAACGTTAAGAAAGAAATAGCGACAGCTAAGAGAGAATTTACGGAAACCACTAAAAAGCGCATCGAAGCACAAAAACTAGGAACTCGAGACTTCTGGAAAATCTACAACAGTGTAGTAAATAATGGGCAATCAACAATTCCCCCACTAACCAACAATCACGAGATTGTCTCCTCAGCAACCGACAAGGCTAACATGCTTGCCAGTCGGTTTGCCTCAAACTCCACACTGGACCCTTCCAACCACCTCCTACCTGACTTTCCTATGCGGACAGACCCTAGACGATCTGAAAACCACCCCTGCTCAGGTGCATGCTATCATAAAAAACCTTGACACCTCAAAAGCATGTGGACCCGATCTTATCCCAGCTGTGCTATTAAAAAAGTGCTCAGCCGAAGTAGCTCCAGTTCTCTCCAAACTCTACAACAAATGTCTTAATGAAGCTTGCTTTCCGGGATGTTGGAAAACTGTTTCTGTTGTACCAGTATTCAAGAATTCTGGCGAAAGGACTGACCCATCAAATTATCGCCCCATTAGCCTCCTCCCACTTTTTGCAAAAATATTTGAGACCATAATTAACCATGCTCTAGTCCATCATCTTACAGATGCTAAACTACTGACTGACAAACAATATGGATTTAGACAAGCCCGTTCCACAGCAGACATCCTCACTGTGATCTCTGAACGTATATACTATTCACTGGACAAAGCGGGGGAAGGCAGAGCGGTAGCTCTAGATATATCTAAGGCTTTTGACAGGGTATGGCATGAGGGCCTCCTCAGTAAAATCAGATCATACGGTATCACTGGTAGAATACTTAACATAATTAAATCCTTCTTAGATAAGAGAAAAATCCAGGTAGTCCTCGACGGTCGCACATCTAAACAATATGATATAAATGCGGGAGTGCCCCAGGGTTCTATCCTTGGACCTCTATTGTTCCTGATATTCATAAATGACCTCCCCGACAACATTGCCTCTGAGATGGGTATATATGCTGATGACACTACACTCTATGGCAGACACGACAGGAAGACGAATGAACACATTTCTAAAGAAATGGCAGAAACACTAGAGGAAGACCTCCAATCTGTAGTGGAATGGGGACAAAAGTGGTTGGTCGCGTTCAATGCTGCCAAGACTAAACTAGTTTCATTCAATAATTACAAGAAACCCTCTCTACCACCCATAGCAATGGCCAACGACTCTTTATCTGAGAGTCCATCTTTCAAACTCCTTGGCCTAACGTTCACAGGAAACATGAGTTGGAACAATTACATTGAAGGCATTGCCAGGACCGCTGCAAGAAAGGTAGGCTCTCTCTACCGTGCTAGAAAACTACTAACACCCGAAAGTATCCTGTACCTCTATAAGGCCACCATTCGCCCATGTATGGAGTATTGCTGCCACATCTGGGCTGGTGCATCTGCTACTAGTCTCTCGCTCCTTGACAAGGTTCAAAAGAGAGTCGCAAACCTGATAGGCCCTGAACTGGCATCTAAGCTTCAGCCTCTGTCCCATCGACGAAATGTTGCATCCCTCTGCCTTTTCTACAAGTATTTTAGTGGTGAATGCTCTGACGAACTGCAATCACTTGTGCCCCCACGACGCGAGCACCCCCGACAAACCCGACAGGCTACTAGATCCCACCCCCACACTGTAGAGGTCCCTAGATGTAAAAGATCTTTTTATTCCAATAGTTTCTTCCCCAGAACCGCAAGACTCTGGAATTCCATTCCAGGTCCCTGCTTCCCCAACAGTACTGACGTGCAGAAGTTCAAGTGTAACGTGAACCGACACCTTGCTGCCCAAATCCCTACATAGTACCCCAGTAGTTGTTGCCCCTGATAGTAGCCCCCTACACCAAAGTGGCAATTTGCCTTGTTTGGGGTGAAAATGTAAAAAAAAAAAAAAAAAAAAGATATCGTAAAAGCACCGAGAACATTCCTATGAAAATTCGAAAAATATGGAAAAATTCAAATCAGTGGTGAGACTTAGATACAACGAATAAAAATAATGAAAATGGCTGGAATATTAAGGAAAATACTCGAGCTAATCTACTTGAGTTACAAACGCTAATCGGTCATATAGAAATTGCAACAGAAATAAAGAAACATAACATGGAACCAAGAAAACTGAAACTGCAAAATTGAAAGTTGCTACTCCCATGAAAAAACATTTTGAATTTTGACAATTTTTGTGTTAATGGACTTGGACGATGTGTTGTAACGTATGTATAATGTTTTATTGGCTATCCGACATATATTTATGATGTTTTATATATTTTTCTCGAAATTGCAGCGTGATAAATGAAATTAGGGAAAATAACAGTGTTTGAGTTGCACTGATATCAACGCATAAGATAAGAAATTAAAAGGGGGATAAACAAGATCATTTTATGTAGGCGGTAAAATATTTGATCGCCTCGAGATTGGTTTACAAGTAGTAATGAGTCTCTCTCTCTCTTTCTCTCTTTCTGTCTCTCTCTCTTTCTGTCTCTCTCTCTCTCTCTCTCTCTCTCTCTCTATATATATATATATATATATATATAGTAATGAGTCTCTCTCTCTCTCTCTCTCTCTCTCTCTCTTTATATATATATATATATATATCTATATATATATATATATATATATATATATATATATTGGTGATAATTCCGATATATAAGTAGGGGCCAACTTGAAGCGAAATATATTTGGACATTTGGACAGCTTCAAGTATGGACATCCTTATTTTTCAGTTCAATTTATGAGCCTAAGTGCTTGTTGTGATTCTCGACTTCGAGGACACATAAGAAATATCTCTCCCCCCCAACACACATAGCGTAGAGGCGGATGTTTATAATGACAAAGGTCGTTATGTTGTGAATCATTTAAAGGGAAAAATAAAACAGGGGGGGGGGTGGATAAAATAAGAAGGCCGCCAATATGTGAGGAATTTAATAGGCGAAATGTAGTCCCAAATGGAAATTATAGCATGACAAGATACCATATTAAGTTATCCCGTGGAATGAGCTCGTGGGATGACTCTAGTTTTATATTCTGATAGCACTGCTGCTCACGCTGCTGCTCAATGACAGTTTAGGTAGCGTGCACAGCGCAATCGAATGTTTTAAAAAAAGAGTATTATAGCTAGAAATGCGTGACGTTTCTGAGGATCTATGCCGAAGTTGCTAAGGTTCCAGAGCTTGGAAGTCCGGGTGAACCAGGACATTATAACAGTTATCTTTTCTAATTGGGATTTTCTGTAAAATCAGTATGAAATCAATAGAGAGATTTTTATATATACACGTAAAGAGACAAAAAGACGGGACTCTGATAACCACGAAGCTAGAATTGACCAGCAGTCGGGGAGGCATTTCGACAAGCTAACTAAAGACAATGTAAGATTTTAGAGAAAAGCCTGGCAACTTCGAGGGCGTCTATCAGAAGAGCATAAATAAAAATATAACTTTGTCTTATGATTTCTTTCCGAAGAAGGATTATGTTTGCAGCAACTATGGAAGAAAAGAAATGGAAGAAGGCATGTGCACGTTGTCTGATGTACCACCCACAGGAAAATGTTATTCCCCTCCCTTTTATTTAAAGAATAGTTTAATTTCGTTATTGTCCCCCCATTATTGAACTGTTTGTTTAAATTACAAAGTACACAACAAAGAAAAGCTGAACATTAGACACACACGTATAAATATATATGCACGCTGGTTATATAACGGTATGTTGGTAAAGAGACTAGAGACATCAAATGAGCACATAAAAGATGTCTCTGCATTAGAATCCAACCCACGTACATAATCAACAAACTGAAAATAATCAGGGATACAGTGCGGGGAATATAACTCGCGCACAGGTTGCAGAATTTCCACGAGCCACTGAGCCAAAGAATGTTGTGCCGAACCAACCATTGAGAAAATAGGTCTCAGTGGAACACCTTGCTTGTGGATTTTGGGGAGACCATACATTCTAGGGCGTTGTGAACCAGAGGGTCTAATCCTGTCATAGACGTCCTTGCAAAAACCTTTCTTTTTAAATAATACAAGTAGACGTCTTTGCATTTTTGCCTCGTTCTTGCAAGTATAATCCATCAACTCGACAGGACCGAGTTTACGGAATTTCGAAACATCATTGAGAATAACTGCCATTTTCTCAACGTAGTCCGATTTGTCCAAAATCACCACTCCTGCACTTTTGTCTGGTTTGCACATATAAATATTGTCATTGGATTTTAACTCTTTCATAGTTTTAAATTGCGTTATGTTCCAGACAAAGTCGCTATAATCAACAGATGTGACTGTATCGGTGAGCTAAGGCAACTAAACTAGATTTCATCCCAGAAATTCTTTCCGGGGAAAAAGATTATGTCTCAGTTGGGAGAACAAAACTTCAAAGGCAGAAAGTGTTCGCTCTTTATTTATACTGGTTGGGGGAATACAAAAATCCAATCCCTTAGACAGAACTCTATTTTCAATTTCTGTAAGTTCCGTTTTCGAAAGATTGAAAATATGTTTGCTTCCATTAATAGGTTTACACCCATATCTTCTACGAACCAGAAGAGCAAGATGCTTATTATTGTCATTGGAAGCACGTTGCTTAGCAAATTGATCACCAATGGATAAATACTTGCAAAAGTGGGAAAAGTCAAAAACCCGTGCCGTGCCGATAGATATAAAATAGAATGAT
>NC_136485.1:7801660-7829160 GCF_053919585.1 Euprymna scolopes
ATTTCACCGTGCCTTTCCGTTCTATGCTTCCTATTGGGTGAAACGCACCACGGAATTAATCGATAGCGACATTCACACAAACATTAATTCTTATCGCATGCTTACTTTTGCGTTGCTTAATTACCATTTTTCCCCCAACATTTATACACTAAAAGAAAAGGATTCTTTTCATTATTTTTTTAAATTTAAAACATCATTTCCGTTTTATTTCGTTTTGTAGTTGCTTAAAAAACGGAAATTAAATTTTACCGTTCCTTTTCGCTCTATGCTTTCTACTGGGTGAAACGCACCATGGACTTAACCGAAACGAAGGATTATTTATGCCATTTTCTTTTTTTTTTTTTCACTTTTCGCTGTGTTTCTTTGTTTTTGTTTTTCCGACCACGTTCATCATTTTTCCCTTTATTTTAGATTTTTGTTTTTCCGATTTCTTTTTTAAAGAAGTTTTACGTTTATTCGGTGTTTTTTTATGAAGTTTAACATCGTTTTTTATTTTAAATATTACTTATTATTATTCTTTACTTTACCCCCCTCCCTTACACACACACACACACCTACAAACACTCGGCAAACGCCGGGTACCCCCGTTAGTTAATTATAAATTGATGAAACGATTGAAAGTTCTGACCTCCTCTCATCGTTCACACAGGTTTCTATTGTCGGCTTCACATTGTAACCGAGTCATCATCTTTCAATTTATTAAAAGATGACGGCCTTGCTTTGTATTCTCGGTTAACTGTGAATACATGGATCTGTAAATAGATTTGTCTCGAGCTGCGTAGCAACGACTCATAACACGAACCGTTTATAAGAATTAGCAAAACCGGAGAGTCTGTTTGATGATACGATCATCATCATCATCATCATCATCATCATCATCATCATCATCATCATCATCATCATCATTGTCACATCGTGTGAATCTGAAGATTCTATTGTTGCAGTAGTTTCCGCGACAGTTTTCTATCTATGTACTTTCGTGGATTGTGCTTCGAAAAACTGACCATACTTGTAAGCCCTACATAACATAGACACTGCCGACCTATCTGTCAACAATATCCCACTCTTGCTAGATATTCTAGATATTCCTACATTTTAGAAAATTTTCTATTGTAATATTAGGTTGGTGCAAAAATAATGGTTTTTTTTTGAGTTGAACTTCCAAAAACGACATTACTTTTGCACCAACCTAATAACTTCTTTCATCGGGCCGCTTGCTTTTGAATTTGTACACTGCCCCCCCCCCCCTGTTTCCCTGACTGTACCACTATGCGAAAATTTAAATGTAATGTAAGCAGACATCTTGTTACCCCACTTTATGGTTACCCCGATAAATCTTGCGTATATCACAGTAGTCCTTACTTTTCAACAGTAATATTCTTATTTGTAAAAAAGCGTGTAATTTGTTCTGTCTAAGATCAGGTATTTTCGCTTATTTCAGGCTTTTTTGACTTTGATCAAACTGTAGTATCTGTTCAGTCTCACCAAGTTATCCTGTATGCCCTTATATCATCCAAAAGAGAGACTGAAGAAATACCGAGTGAACTATAGAAATTATTTTTATAACCAAGCCTGTTCCCATTTTTCATGGTGAACATCAGCTTACTTGGAAACCTGTGACGTCATTTATCCAGTGACGAGGCAACTACACTAATGACCAATATAAACGAATTCATCTTAGGCCAAATTCGTAGCATTTGATTGGACGTCGAAACGTCTTAACTTAATTCTTTTTTCATTAATCAAATGTTTTTAACCTAAATTTTGCTATTATCACTGAAAATTGATAATACTTTAATATTCGAAACATTGAATCTCACTTATTTCAATCGTGTCATTAGCGATACATTTTTCCATAAACTTTAATATACTTCCGTTTTTTATTTGCACTTCCGGTCGATTGATTAAATGACTATGAAACTTAGTTTAAAACAGGTATTATCACTGCTATAATAATAAATAATTGCGCTGCTGCTGCATTCCTTTTCTTCTCTAAACCATATTACAAATACTTTGAAATACACTGTTTCCTTTATAGTTGGAAAATCGCCTGTGATACAAGCCCCAAGATCTTTAGCAAAAAGACGAAAAATATAGATCCATAAATATCTTTTGACTCATTAATATATCTAGTGATAGTCCACCACCTTGAAAATTCCAAACTTCTTTCTGACAAACTATTGAACTATACCTTTTATTTATTAACTGAAAATCGTAAAAAGATTATATATTTTCAAAACTATAAATATTATGTTTCTTATTAATCTAAAAAAATAATCATCACGTAAATAGCTTCTTTTAAAAACTAAACATTTTAACATTTATATCAAATTTATTTCTTTCTACAAGCTAAATCGTTTAAATATAAATAGTCTTACTTCGTGCCGTAAAAGTAAAAGTTATCGAAATATGAAATGGATCTCAATTTATGAAATACAAATTGCATTACATTGCATTTTCCGCGTTCGAACGATCCCATTTTCAATAAAAATAAAAATCCAAATAGAATGGATGATAACGTATGCGCGAACATAAGATTGCTTTATCGAGACATTTTTCATGATATTCGTAGTTAATAAAATATCAAAATTATATCAGGTGTCCCAATGTTTTGATGGCGTACGCCCTCTCGATCAAATTATATTTTTGGCTTTGAGCCATTACGAAAACCCTTATCTCTGCCAAACTCCCGTACATCCCACAATTGTACGCCTAATGACCGCAAAGCCTATTGATTCTGTTCGAATTGCATAAAGAACTGGCAGGCATTGTCGGCCGCCATTTTCATCCACATGCACACACACATCACTTTATAAATGACGTTTTTAATAAACAGATTGACATTTTGATCACTGGCACTCCGTCTCTTGAAATGTCGAGGCAATTGGGAACCGGCTGAAATTATTTCGGCTGCAGAAACTTGGCAACGCATCAACGAACCCAAGAAGCTGCCATCTAATTATGGATCTCGGAATATGTATTTATATCCCATTTTGGACAGGTGTTTATCGAAGTTTGTGTGGCGTGAGTTACATTTGTTATGCATCGGCTGAAGAAAATCCAAATTCTCTTTTTACTTACTGCGAACTTAAATAAAGTGTGCATATGCGGGAGAAAACTTTTCACTGTTTAATTTCAACACATGTTAAACATTGAAATGTGACTTTCTGCATACTAGCTGTCTCTACCCAGCGTTTCCCGGGAGTTTTAGTTTTATCTCCGAAATATTAAAGAACAATTTTGTAGTAAAATTTAAACAAGCACTCAATAAATGATAACCCCAAACACACAGGCACGCATTATATACCAATTGAATTGCTGTACATGCATTTGTATGCGTGTACATTTGTATAGTCGTATATATGTATGGCATGTGTGTGTATGTGTCGTATATGTTTAGTATAATATGGAGATATTGAGAATAAGTATATGTGCTGACATTGATTAAAATATATGTAGTAATAAACCGTACACATGATTTCCATATCTATACATTATAATTTCCTTATATAAGTTTAGGAAGCGAATATATACACACCTAATGATAATAGCAATCACTACGCACACTCAAAGACATATATATGTAGAAAATCACCCATGAAATATACTAACAAAAAGCTATTTCACATCGGAACATATCGAACAAAACAGGCAATACATATACAAACAAACATTTTTTTTTACATAGGCATCACCACTTATCAAGGCCAAGAGACCACTCAAGGATAAGGGTTAAAGAGTGTACAGTAGACATTGGACAATACAGTAATCATTAGTAATGAAAATTTGGTAAATTTGAAAACTTATATAGAACGGGTCATCAAGAACTTATTTACGTTAGACTTGAACACAACCATATTGTAGTCAGCCGGAAAGCAGGAAAACGGAAGACAATTCCACAGGCGTGCAGTTCTAAGAAAGAAGCTTTGTTCATGGAATCTATGTTTAGGTTTAGGTACAGATAAAGAGTGGGGGGAATTATTGATAATGTTTTCAGCTAGACGAGTGTTTCTTGTGAAAGTTTGGCGAGGGGGGGGCATAGATTGAAGCTCAGTTGAACACCTTCCATGAAAATAACGATACATCAGAGACAAACTCGCAACATCTCTTCTGTGAGATAGAGGTTGCAAGGAAGAGAAAAAATATAAACAATACAAACAAGCATTCACAAAAAACATACAAAACCTGAAAAATGATAAATGCACAGATACACTCACAAACAGAAAAAAAATGCATGAACATAACTGTTCACACACAATTTATACAAAAAATATCCATATAATAGTCTCACGTACACACGCAAACACACATACGACATACTCGTGAATGCCTACTAGACGCTATATTTGAGTATCTAAGGTCTCCTTATACAGGCATTTGTCAGGATAACCTGTCATGAGGATACTTCCTCTACTAGTAAACCATGACTAAATATTAAAAAATCATATTCGCAGACCAAATAAGATCTCGATATAACTAACCCACACTGGCTTTTACAAGGAATGTTTCACTTCATCCAAGTGATGTTACCTCAAGTAAAAACACGAAGCTGGATACTCCACCAAACTAGAAGAATTCTCGTCCTGAAATCCAGTAAGCTCAAGAGACCACAATGAATATATAATTAAGAATAATTAAATGGTCAATTGGGGAGATGAATATTATGGCCTCAACATCTTCACTACCTTATTGTTTGAGAAGTAAAGGGGAACTTTACTAGAATATTCGAACATCTATGTATGCCATGTAGAGATCAAGTGTTAGCCGCAGGAAGGGGAGGGCTTGATTTCTGAGAACTATAATAAGTATTATAATAATTTCTGATAATCTAAAGAGAAACATCAACATGTCTTTTTCATTAAGAGTGGGTGGGTTAGTTTTGAATTCATTTCAGGTGTTGAGGGGTTGTCTGACTTGTTATTTTATTTGAAATAAACGTATATATATACGTTTATTTCAAATAATATATATATATAAATATATATATATAATATAATATAAAGCTGAATGTGTGTGTGGTTCTTGTCACGAATAAGCTCCTATATGGTTGACTATTTTAAAAAACTGATTACATATAATGATAGAAGATGTATCGAGACACAGGAATGGGTATGTTTGATCTGGCAGAACGGTGGTTCATTAAAATTGTGGGATCTGCGTTCGCGCCTGGTCCACAAAGTATGGAAATATAAAATATAAAAAAAAGTCTACAAGTGTTTTTGATATAGATGTACATAAGAATACTTTAATAATTATGCTTTAACTTAAATAGGGATATATAATAATATTGTGTAGTCTGTGTTCGCGCCTGGCCCCCATAGAATGGAAATAAGCACAAGCTTTAATAAAGACTTTTCATATCTATCTGCGTAAGTATACTTTGATAATTATGTTTCAGTTTGAAGAAATATAATATAATAAAATTATGGGGTGTTCGTTCGCGCCTGACCTCCATAGAATGGAAATATGTCACAAAGTTTACCAAGTTTTTTAATATAGATTCACAGAATAGTGTGATAAGTGTTTCACTGTGAAGAGGTATGATATAATAAATTATGGGGGTTATCTATTTTATTTTTACTTTCATCATATTTTTGATACCCCCAAATTCAACCCAAATTTACAACCCGTCCTTTTCATAACCTATCATTCTTTTATAAATCAGAGTCCATTTTCTGTAGGTTGTTTTTGAACCCAATCAACGACGAGTACTTTTGCTAGTATATATATATATATATATATATATATATATATATATATATATATGATTTTCAAAATGTGAGATATTATATATAATAAATTCCACAGTCAAACAACGTTGCAGCCTACTACAAGAGCCATGACAGTCAACGAACCGGAAGTACAATACTCGAGTTTAGCCCTCATTTGGGCTCATCAGTTAGACACGTCCGAACTCAGGATTCCAAACTCGAGCTTCTTGCATGCGATGCAAGCACTTTGCCAATTGAGCAAAGGTCTCGTACACAAGATATTCTGTTAACAAACGTAGAGCAAGCAAACCGTGCCGAAATCCGACTGTGTCTCGACAAGGGATGCGGTCATCCAACCAGCTAATAACCCAAGCCGATGTCTCATAAGTAGGAGTTTCTACTCCGAAGGACGATGCCAACCAGCAATGCTAACCTAGCGAGCAATTAATGATAGGATTTTCAGAATGTGAGAGATTATATATAATAAATTCCACAGCCAAACAACGCCGCAGCCCTAAGAGCCATGATAGTCAACGAACCGGAAGTGCAAGACTCGAGACTTGGACTTCCGGTTTCTGATTTTTTTTAGATGATGATTGTTATTCGTATTGTTTGGATTCTTTGGAACAACTAGTCTCATCTTAAATGCCATTTTCACAATGTTTTGATCGATTAACCCCCCGACTTTCTTCGACTCTATCTTGTCGAACTCAGGAATGTTACTTTACGGGGTAGCATGCATCCCTTCCATCAGGCATGACTGGATAGAGGTTCTAAGTAATTCGCAATTGTATTTTTTTGCTCGCCTCCACTGAGAATTGAACCTTCGACCCTCAGAGAAAAATCACTTTTACAATTAATTTTCTAAGTACTCTAACGACTGCGTTACCGAACGAGAGCGTGCTACCCATGTGAAGTAATAATCGGAGCACAATAGTTCATTGATGCAATTTATAATTTTGGCTTGATGCACACAGATACCAAATCTCCATTTATATTAAGGGAGTAACTCTAATGTGATCCATCTTTTAATTTTACTCATTTCCTCAGAAATGTAATTCATTTAAATTTCGAGTTGTAGCACAACTGATGAAATCCTTCATCTCGGAATACTATACAGCAAATAATATGATGCTTGGAAACATTATGGCTCTTGAAAGAAACGAAGAGAGAGCACATGTAAGCAGAGTGCATTTCTGCTCCACTTTTATATTGCCACATTTACAAAACCGCATCCGCTTAGTTTATCCTGTAAATTTTCGGACACGGGGTGGGGGACAGGAAAACGCTGAAATTTCTTTCATGTGGCCCATTGATCTGTATAAAATGTGGGTTGATCCCCTTTGAAAATTGAGCGCAAACCTAAGAGATTTATTATATCTAATTATTGAGAACATTATTGGAAGCCGTCAAAGTTGGTCGACTCTCGCTGAGATCAATAAAGAGTCGTGCATCTAACGAAACACCGCATTAGATCAACGGACTTATATCGAGTAAATCATGAAGCAGAGAAATGCTTGCATAAGACTTCTCTGTGTATCTGCTCTGCTATCATGTGATAATTAGATGTCACAATTCTTTACAGCATCAAACACTAGCAGGAAGACCCGACGTTATCCGAGATTGAATGAGGGTCAGAAAATGTTCAACACTTCCAATACTTTTATCGTCATCGTAATCAGTGTAATCGCCCATTCGTCAATCGATTGATTGCATGAACTAGTAAAAAACCAACTGCCCGCCTGCAGTGGCTTGGTCAACATTGCACTGTAGAGAACATGCTGTTGATTTTATTTTTTTATAAAATGACTTCAGTTAAAGTTTTAAATACAAAAGTCAAATATCATGCTTTGCTTAGGCTCTAAACAGAAACAGTCATTTCGTATACGCCCCTGTGTTATCAAAGAACCTACTGTTGATTTTATATACCGAGCCTTTCTGCTTCTGTAGCGATAAAACTTCTCAAATGCATTTGTGATGTTAGGCTTATAGAAAATGATAATTTTTTCTTTTTTCGAAGATTGATTTTCTATAATTGTCGGGAGTATTTCGATACAGCACCCATATAAGAACACTCACAGACATACGAAGTACATTTGTGTAAAAATACACAAAAATCGGTCGAGCGATTTTGGAGTCCATAGAGAACGAACTCAAATACATTCACAGACAAAATACTTTTATATATAAGTAGAGATAGAAATTGCATACCGTCAAAATCAATTAAAAAATAGAATTACATCATACTCTGATTTAATGTCAGCTTGAGAGCAATTACACGCGTGTTTGAATGATCTAGAGCATACTTGAACAACACCATATAAAAACATTTAGGAACATACTTGAACAACAGCATATAAAAACATTTAGGAACATACTTGAACAACACCATATAAAAACATTTAGGAACATACTTGAACAACACCATATAAAAAGTCCTCTTGAGAATTTCTTTTTATGCTGAGTTTGCCTTTATATTTGAGAAGCTTGTTTAGTGAGCAGTTTTGATGTGGATCTTATTTTTTTAATTTTTTGTGAGTTATCTCCCCATTGACGTTTGTTGTATTAAATTCTTTTTAAATGTTTATTTCCGCCTGTTTATTTTATAGTTTTCGTGTGAAAACACGGGATATTCATGTGGCAATGCTCCTACTATTTCATAAGTAATTTGCTCCTAATATTTCATAATATATATATATTATATATATATATATATATATATATATATATATTAATCAAATTTATTTTACACATTGACTAAAAAGATAAAAGATAAAAAAACCAGTAAACCAGCTTGGAACCTCGCTTAACAGAGCTAAATCGAGGTCATGAAATTACGATTAAAAATAATTGAGAAGGAAAATATGGAGGGGACCAAAAATAAAAAATAAAATAAACGCGAAATAATAAAATAAAAACCACATAAAGTTCTAAAAGATTTTGTTTTTGCTTACAAAGTCACAAATACTTAATGTAAATTGTTTCTAAAATTTTAAAATGAAAATAAAAACGCTTAGGATGGAGAACAAGTCTACACTAAACGTAGAGGCACAAAGATGGTTCATTATAAGGTGTTCATAAATGACCGAGCCGCATGTAATAATCGAATTATCAGATGATGAATAATTTGCATATGGAAAATTTTGATGGAAGTTGTTGCTTGAGCCGAAAGTCCAATCTTTGCGACGTTTGCAGAACATAGTACGACATGCAACTGCTTTTAATTAAATAAACAATAGTATTATGTTGGTAGTGATGGGAGGGAAGAACATATTTTCCAAATTTAAGACAAAACCAAACATGCAAAATAACACTTGATATGATATTTGTCCGGCAAATCTGTCACTTATGTTACCTAGCCAAGGTAGATGAAGGTAAATAAGATATATGTGGACTGAATCTCATATATATATATATATATATATATATATATATATATATATATATATATATATATATATATATATATATATATTTGTGTATATCAGTTAGAAGTGCTGAGTGAAATTTGAAGAATAAAATACGTATTAAATACGTTTAAAGCCAAAACTGCAACGCGAATTAAAAAAAATAAAATAAACGAGTGTTTATTTTTTAAGAAATATATTTCGGAGTAAGACTCCTTTGTCAATCTTTTTTTTTCTTTTTTTTTCGCTTTTTCATCGCATGATGTCGAGTGGAAGATAGTTCGATGAAGACCACGTGATGTTGTTAACTACGGGGTTTTTATGAAGCCGGATAAACACTCCTCCAGTTTCAGTACACTTTTTACAGATCCGTTTCGTTATAAAAACAAACAAACGGTTATTATTATCTTTTCGTGCACATACTCTCCAGAAAAATTAAGAAACCTTTGCTACGTAGAAAAAATACATGACAATATAATGCTTCAAAAAAAGGGGGGAAAAAAAGAAAAAGAAATTGAGAATTAAAATCTTGTTTTGTTCTGGCAGGCTTCTTTGTTGATATTCTTTTTTCTTCTTGCAGCATTATATTGTAATGTATTTGTTTCTACCTATGCAAATGATTTTTAATTTTTCTGAAGAGTATGCACGCAAAGGGACGGTATTGACATAATAATAACCGTTTTTTCTGCATAACGAGACGGATCTGTAAAAAATTACCAAACTTATAAGTTGGAGGAGCTGTTTTGCGTGAAAAATAAATATATCTTGGAATGTAACTATACTGGTATTCTCATCTATATATATAAAAGGAAAAACGGCCGGGTACATGTTTGCATGTCCACAAAATGTTTTTCCATTGGAATTCTCGCGTCGGTCACATTTATTTATACTTCCTAGATTGTAATATTTCAGATTAGAAAACGGACGCCGTCTCTACATTTATTTGGATCGACTTTTAAAAATTCCATCTATTCCGTCCTTTCGCGTGTTTGGTTGTCTTTTTCGTATAAATAAAGCGAAACTAATTGAAGCGAATGTTCATCGGCCTTACCGGCCGGGACGTCCAAAAAGGCAATTAGCAGTGATCAATGAGGGGGGGCCCTTCATATTAGACAATCGCTATTCATTTAGACACTGCAAGAGCTCCCTCTTTTTGTGAGGGACTGGTTTTCCCCAACATCGTATAATAAACGGCAGAAAGCGCCTGCGTGAACTCATTCACTTAACTATTTCTGCAAATCAACTTTTTGATTGACATCGCTAAATTTGAATGTTTTTCCCTTCCTGTTGCGTCGTAGCGTAGAAGTGAGATGTCAAGTTTTTTTTTCAATTTATTTTCCTGCCCGCCCACTACTACTTTTGTTTTCACGCACCTACAAACGCTCGGGCAAATTATTTATTTATTTATTGCTTTTAGAAGATCCCATAGCAAATACCACTATAATTAATAAGAACAAAGGACACGCTGTAATAGAGTAACCGCAAAACACAGCAATGTAAAATGCAACAGTGATAGTTTTTGGTGTTGGTAGCAGTCAAGGACACATCATGCCTTGAAATCCATTGTCACTGTACAAAGCGGGGGAGGGCAGAGGGGTAGCTCTAGATATATCTAAGACTTTTGACAGGGTATGACATGAGGGTTTCCTCAGGAAAATTAAATCATGCGGTATCACTGGTAGAATACTTAACATAATTAAATCCTTCTTATATAAGAGAAAAATCCAGGTTGTCCTCGACGGCCGTACATCTAAACAGTGTGATATAAATGCGAGAGTGCCTCAGGGGTCTATCCTTGGACCTCTATTGTTCCTAATATTTATTAATGACCTCCCCGACAAAACTGCCTCTGAGATGGGTATATATGCTGATGACACCACACCCTATGACAGGCATGACAGGAAAACAAATGAACACATAACTAAAGAAATGGCAAAAATACTAGAGGATAACCTCCAATCTGTAGTGGAATGGGGACATAAATGGATGGTCACATTCAATGCTGCCAAGACTAAACTGGTTTCCTTCAATAATTACAAGAAACCTTCTCTGCCACCAATAGCAATGGCCAGTGACTCCCTGTCTGAGAGTACATCTTTCAAACCGTTTGGCCTAACGTTCACAGGAAACATGAGTTGGAATAATTATATTGAAAACATTGCCAGGGCCCCTGCAAAAAGGTAGGCTCTCTCTACCGTGCTAGAAAACTACTGACACCTTAAAGTATCCTGTACCTCTATAAGGCCACCATTCGCCCATGTATGGAGTATTGTTGTCACATTTGGGCTGGTGCATCTGCTACTAGTCTCTCGCTTCTAGACAAGGTTCAAAAGAGAGTCGCCAATCTGATAGGCCCTGAACTGGCGTCTAAGCTTCAGTCTCTGTTCCATCGACGAAACGTTGCATCCCTCTGCCTGTTCTACAAGTATTTTAATGGCGAATACCCTGACGAACTGCGGACACTTGTGCCCCCACGACGTAGACACCCTCGACAAAGCCGACAGGCAGCTAAATCCCACCCCCACACAGTAGAGATCCCTAGATGTAAAAGATCTTTCTTCCCAGAACCGCTAGACTCTGGAATTCCATTCCAGGTCCCTGCTTCCCTAACTGTACTGACATGACAGAAGAACAAGTGTAACGTGAACAGACATATTGCTGCCGAAATTCCAACATAGTGCCCCAGTAGTTGGTGCCCCTGATAGTAGCCCCCTACACCAAGTGTTGTGGGTGAAAATGTAATAAAAAAAAAGAAAGAATTTTCATCATCATATCAGAAGTTATAATCTAACTAAGCCTTAATGTGGGGCGTCGTTTTAAAAGGAGTTAATAATCCTCATTACATTAAATCCTCTTTAATGGAAATAATAGCACGAGCAATAGAGGACACAAATAAAGAACAAATAAAGATTACTTGATCAAAGTTTTCAATCATTTTGATCCGGTAGAATCGAAGAAGGATACATACAGAATAAAACGTTGATTAATATTATATTTATTTGTTACAAGAAATTGTCAAATATAGCGATTTAACAATTCCATTTTCTGTTTTCTTTTCTAAAGTGTTTAAGGTGTCCTTAGATACCTTACGAATCCTGTATATATTGTGTATATATTATTAAATCGAAAATTATTAACTTTCCTAATAGAATCTTCAGAATTTTCTATCAGGCAAATATTTGACGGAAACTCTTAATTCTACAACAATGCATCGAAAATTCGGCTCACGGTGAAAATATTAGCTAATAAAATCACGTTTATTTTCACACTGATTAATTGCATTTAATTTAACTAGAGTAATTCCCCTTTTTCATTTACACCCATTCGTTTACATCGTTTGAGATGCTTCAATATTTTATACGGTATTTTTATAGAACCTAACACATTTGGCATTTATATTTTTTTGTATATATATATATATATATATATATATATATATACTACGTATATTATATATATATATATACTACGTATATTATATATATATATATATATATATATATATATATATATATATATATATATATACTACGTATATAGCATCTACGTATATATATAGCATCTACGTATATATATATATATATATATATATATATATATATATATATATATATATATATACGTAGATGCTATATACGTATATATATAGGGTGACCACAAAAAAAAAAAAAAAAAAAAACGGGCACCAGCTCTAATTAAGCCCCGTTTCTTAGTGTTTTGTCCGAATGAAATACACTTTGGTCATAACTAGTTTATTATATTCAAAACATAACATCAAAACACTAGGGTCTTTGGCCTTTTTTTCTCCGTTGACTGTAAAATGCTCAGAAAAACAATTGAATATCGTCTGTTTTTTTTGGGTCAACCTGTATATACATATATATACGCATATGTATTTAATTATATATATATATATATATATATATATATATATATATATATATATATTTCCCCACTCTTTATCTGTGCCTAAATCCAAACGTAGATTCCATGAGCAAAGCTTCTTTCTTAGAACTGTACGCCAGTGGAACTCTCTGCCGCTTGTCTGTTTTCCACCTGACTACAACTTGGACGTCTTCAAGTCCAACATAAACAAACCCCTGAAAAACCGCCCCCTTAAGTAAGACACTCTATCAAAACCCCTAATACTAATGATTACTACAATACTATCTCATTGATTAATGTACACGCAATAACCCTTATCCCTGAGTGGCCTTCGGGCCTTGATAAGTGGTGAACCCCATGTAAAAAAATATATATATATATATACATTGCATATATAAAAAGAGATTTTAGAACATTATTTCAAGCAACTATTTCTATATCTCATTCCTTGACAGTAATGTTCCCGACCCGTCTCCCATATTGTCAGGACCAGCAAGCCTCATTTCTCGACCTATTTCTGATCACAGTTCCTAAGATTGTGTTACAAATGTCTATTGCCTTCTCATGGATGTTGATCAGGCTAGGATAATGATAGACATCACCCTAAACTCTCGACTCGAAGTTAAAGAGCCACTGCTCAAAACGATAAGGTACTACAATAAGGCTGACTGAGATGCCACCAGGGATCACATCGGAAATAATCCATGGAGAAATATCTTTTCTCTTTCTGCTGAACAGTGTGAAAATAAGACAACTGAATGATTCACACGGCAATTAAAACATATGTTCTCACACGTATGTTCTATAGCAAATCTCACTCCTCCAAATAGTTTACTTCTACTTGTGCAACTGCCATTGCTCAAAGGCAGCATACATACCGCAAACGTATCCGACATAAATCAAGTACAAATAGATAAATGTATATAGGAGCTAGAAGTAATTGTAAGAAAGAAATAGCGATAGCTAAGAGAGAATATAACGAAACCTCGAGAAAACGCATTGAAACGCAGAAATTAGGAACTCGAGACCACTAGAAAATTAGCAACAATAAATAATGGAAAATTAACAATTTCCCTACTATGCAACAATCTTGAAGTTGTTTGCACGAGAAGGCTGACCAGCCTTGCCGTCGGTTTGCCTCCAATTCTACTTTGAACTCAGCAACCACTTCCTACCAGGTTTTCCTCTGCGGACAGAAACCACACTAGATTATCTGTAAATCGCCACTTCTCAAATACATCCATCCTTAACCCTTGAGCCCCTGGAAGTGCATAGGCCATCTACAACTTTTTGTAGATGCTTTTGTAGCGAGGAGTTCTTTTTATAGGGTGAGGGTGCTGACCCCACGCCCAAGCTTCCCAGAAGGTACACACAGCGCCTAGCCTTCCCAAATGGTCACCCATATGGTACTGGCCAGGCTCAACGTTGCTTAACTTCGGTGATCTGGCGAGAACCGGTGTGTCAACGTCATTGTGCCGTACTCTCAAATACATGATATCATAAAAAAAAACTTAGACACCTCAAAAGTATGCAGACCTGATCTCATCCCGACTGTACTAGTAAAAAAAAAAAAAAAAAAAAAAAAAAAATTGCTCCTGTTTTCTCTAAATTTTTCAACAAATGTCTTCACAAATCTTACTTTCCTGACTGCTGGCAGACTGCTTCTTTGGTATCAGTTTACAAGAATTCTGAAGAAAGAACTGACCCAATAAATTATTGTCTCATAAGCCTCCTTCCTCTTTTTACCAAAATATTTGAGTCTTTAATTAATCAAGCTATAGTCCATCACCTCACAGTTGCTAACCTTCTTTCCAACCAACAGTATGGGCTTAGACAAGTCCGTTCTACTGCAGCTATCCTAACTGTAATCTCTGAAGTATATACGATGCATTGGACAAAGCAGAGAAGGCTAGGCCAATAGTCCTAGATATATCTAACGCTGATGGCACGGTGGTATTCTCATGAAAAGCAGTTCATCTAATATTACTGGACGAATGCTTAACATAATTAAGTCCTTCTTAAATAAGAGAAGAATCCAGGTTGTGCTCGATGGTCGTACGCAAGAAGAATATGATATAAATGCGAGTGTACCTCAAAAGTCGATCTTCCGACCTTTAATGTTCATAAATGACATCCTTGATAAAATTGTCTCTGAGATGGGTATCTTTACTGACGACATCACGTCCATAACAGACATGAGAAGAAAACAAATGAACACATATCCAAGGCAATGGCGGAAACCCTAGGTGTAGAAATGGAGACCAAAATGAATGGCCACATTCAATGCTGTCAAAACTAAGATTCTTTCATTTAATAACTACAAGGAATCTGATCAACCACTAATAGCCATGGCTAGTTATACATTACCTGAAATTACTTCGTTCAAATTCCTCGGCTTAACATTCACGGGGAACATGAGTTGGTAAAGACACATTTAGGGCATTGTTAAGGCTACTGCAAAGAAAGTGGGCTCTCTCTACCCTGCTAGATCGTTACTTACGCCTGAGAGTATCCTGAACCTCTACAATGCCACCAGTCGCCCATGTATTGAGTAGTGTTGCCACACAGTGCATCTGCTACTAGTCTCTCCCTCTTAAACAGAGTTCAAAAGAGAAACGCGAACCTAATAGGTCCCGCAGTAGCAAACAAACTCCAACTTCTGTTCCATCGCCGAAGTGTTGCATCCCTGTGCTTGTTTTACACGTATTAAATGGAATGTGCTCCGACGAACTGCAACCCCATGTCCTACAACGACGTAACTGCCCCCGACACACCCGACAAGCAGCAAAATCCCATCACAGTGGAAATCCCTCGATGTAAGAAGGCATTCTACTTCAGTAGTTTTTTTCCTCCGACTGCTAGACTTCGGAATTACCCTTCAGGATTCCTGATTTCCTGACTGTACTGACATGAATAAGTTGAAATGTAATGTAAACAGAAATCTTGGTGCTCAACTCCCTACATGTTACATCTGCAAATTATGTTTCGGATAGTAGCCCTCTACATCAAAGATGCACTGTGCCTTGTTTAGGGTGAAAATGCAATAAAGAAACAATGATTACTCTCAACAACTTCCAGATAATTGTTTAAAAGTTATAACTCCGTCTAGAGGTTGAATTCGATACCCGCTAGAAGCACCTTCTTATCCATCCACCTTAAAGAACTGTGATACGGCGGAAACCTATATCTGTAGGTGATCTCTCCATATATATATATATATATATATATATATATATATATATATATATATATATATATATATATATAACTACTTCATTTACTCACATAAAATTAATATACGAAAGTATAGATTTATGCGTAAACTTTAAGTATTTACTTCAAAAGTGCTCAATACGTAGGTAGAGTTAGTTAGCAATTTTTAAAATATATATGGCGATTAAGCTACACTGAATATTCTAAACGCCGAATATTCAGTGTAGCTTAATCGCCATATATATTTTATAAATTACTAATATATATATATATATATATATATATATATATATATATAAGTTTCTAGCCGAAAGAATGGGTATGCATACATTTTCACGAATTGTTCAAGTATGCACATGTTGGGCTATTAATTTCACTTGGCGAGAAACTCCGAAATCTAAAATTTTAGGCATAAAAGTTTTTCCAAGCCAAACATTCGTCAATGGAAATCTTTTGGCAAAAGAGGACATTTCTAGAGAATTATTTTCTGCAGATGTGATTGCCTTTCAAGAGGCCAACATTTTTCCTCGCTGGAAAAAAATCAATATTACATCGATGATAGCAATCCTCTTGGACAAACATCCGAGAAATTCAGGTTATATTTGGAACTGAAATGACCTGTCGGTCAGACATGTCCACGAGTTCCAGATACAATTGGCTGTTAGGATGTCTCCCCTATAGTCTTTAAAGAAGTATGCCAAAACAAAACTATTTTGAACTGTGTGCAAAGGATTTCTAAATGTTGTCAAATAAGACTAAAGATAAATCAAACGTTTATCTTTAGTCGAAACGAATAACTTAAAGAACTCGAGTCTTGTGATAAAAATGATGTAATTGATAGATTTTATCTACAGGGTGGAACGATAAAAGTGTCGCCCTGAAGAAAACAGCGCTGCAGCTTTATTTTTAAACTGAAAAAAGCAATTCAGATAATTTTATTATGTAGTTGAGCTGACATCCATTCAATTTAACCGCCTTCAGCTTCAATCACCACCTCGATACTGATCTGGAACTAGGAGAATACGTTTTCCACAAGTACCGGCGGGAGCTCGACGAATACTCGGCGGATGGCGGCGATCAGGCTGACTTTAGTGTTGTGGGAGGTCATGTTTGTGATGTTCTCGACGTATGACCAAACGAAGTAGTCCAGAGTGTTTCGGGTTCTGGAAGGAGGGGGTGCCATTGAGACATATCCACGGGCTCCAGATACAATTGGCTATTAGAATGTCTTCTCGTGTCTAGGTGTTGTCAAATAAGAATAAAGATATACCAAACGTTTATATTAATTCGAGTCTTGTAGATAATAGATATCGTGTAAGTGTTTATCGTTATAGAGGTGAACTAATATGTATTTGCTTCTTTCCAATGTGTATGCAACAGTGCCGTCCAAAGGGTATGATAGACAGAAACTAAAAAAAGGAAAGGAACGAAGAATGTAACGTTACACACGTTTATATAAGTAGACTCAACACGTTGTAGACACAGTCGGAAAGGAACATAAGACGAGTAATTACTCGACTCATTTTTTTGTAAGAACAACGTTTATTTATTCATTCTCGCGTCACGCGTGACTTCTCGTTACGGCTATGACGTCACCCACGTCTCTGACATGATCGTCCTTTTTATAGTTTTTTTTCTTTTTTCTACCAGTGACGTAATTTCGCATGCATTTGCATACGCGCGCCCGCGCTTTGTTATAACAAAACCAAACATAATACGAAAGAAAAGAACGCAACGATATGCTAAGAAAATCCGCTCATTAATAAAGTGATTATTTTCTTTTGTTCTTTTTCTATTTGGTTGTTAGCTTTTTTTTTGTTTGCTGTTTTTATGTCTTACTTTTCTGCTTTTACATTTCAATCGTGCATATGTTTTCTTTTTTTAAATTGTTTATCTATTTCTTTTTTCTCTTGCTTTAAAAATTATGTTTCTATTTCCTTTATGTTTTTTATCGTTTTTCTATTTTTCTGTCTTTTAATATTTTTTTCTATTTACTTTTTTTTTTTAGTTCTTACTCATTTTTCTGTTTTCTTTCTCTGTTTTGACATCATTTATCTGTGTTTTTTTTTTCCATTTTTCTATTTTTTTCTATTTGTTATTTTTTAAAATTATTTTTTGTTTTCTTTTAAAGTTTTATATTTCCCTTTTTTTTGTTTTTAATATTTTTTTTCTCCTTTCTTGTCCTTCTCTTTTGTATTTGTCATTGGCTTTTTAATTTTTTCTTTTTCTGTTTTTCTCTTTAATTTTCTATTTTCTCGTTTTGCGTCTTCTTTTTTTTGTTATTTCTGGTCTGTTTATTTATTTGGTTATTTCTGGTCTGTTTATTTTACTCTTTGAATTTTTTTCTGTTTCTTAAACTTTTTAATCTCTATTTTCCATTCCATTTTTCTTTTTCACCGTTTTATTGCTTCGTTTTTTTCTGTGTTTTTTTTTCTCATGTTTTCCTTTTTTCTCTTTTTATTTTTCTGTTTTTTCCTGTTTATTTTTCTTTTTTATTTTTAGTCCGTTTTTTTTTCATGCTACTGTTATTTGTTTTCCTCTTCTTTCTAATTTATCTGTTTTTCTTTTCCTCTTCTTCGGCATTTTATCGATTTTTTCTATTGATTTACCCTTTTCATTGTTTTTCCCACATTTTCTTTGTTTTCTTTCATGGAATTTTCTTTGTTTTCTTTCATGGAATTTTCTTTGTTTTCTTTCATGGAATTTTCCTCTTTCTTATTTGTCCATTCCGCTTATTTATTTTTCAATTTTCTGTTTTTTTTTTTAAATTTTTTATTTCCTATTTTCCTTACATTTTCACAGATTTAAGCACGCGTATATTCTTTTAATATATATATATATATATATATATATATATATATATATATATATATATATATATATATATATATATAAAACAACATAACGCTTAAATATGAGGGACGTTCCGAAAGTAATGTCTCTTATTTTTTTTATTCCACCCGAATGGATCGGCGAGTATTGCAAATAGCATTTTTATGATATCTGAACTTATGCATTTAGGACTTAAATGATTCATCACTATGTTGCAGATATTGATGCTGTGAGACTATAAGTAAGAGATCCATCATTGAGTTCCTCCAGGTAAAAAAACTTGAACTGTTGAACGGTGACGAAACCAATGCACTTGCAATAGCTAGAAGACTTTAAGGTGGAGATAAAGACGCGAGTTACAAAGCGCGTTCCGGATTTTACGACCGATGAATAAAAAGAGAGTGGCAAAAGTACATTAAGAATGTTGGTGACTATGTAGAAAAATAAATTCTAGCGCACAAACAGCCGCTCGTTTTGATGGTATCGCTTCCGTTTTCGTAGCTTTTCAATTTTCAGAGTTGAAAAAAGAAGGCCCTACTTTTTGAATGGCTCTTGTATTTCGGCTAAAAAGCTTAAAGTTTCATCCGCAAGTTTTTCACGGTTAACTTTTTTGCCTTTCTATATGTCACGCTAATTTATACACCTGTCAGTCTGTCACGCTTAAATCTCTCCACTGTCATTCTATCAAGCATTAAATTCTCGTTTGTCAAGTGTAAATTTATCGTCTGGCACACTGTCGCGCTTAAAATATTTAAATTTCAGTTCATCAGTTTTTCGTTTATTAGACTGTCATACTTATATTCTTCAACCGTCAGTCTGTCAAGCCTAAATCTTTCGTCTCTCGGGTGCAAATTCTCCGACTGTTTGTCTGCCATGTTTATACTTTTGCCTGTCATTCAGTCATGCTGAAATTGCTTAAATGTTTTGTCTGTCAGAATAACACGGTTTAATTTTTCATCTCTGAATGATAGTTGATACGAATATTTAGCGTTGCATTTATATTGAAATGATACTTGTTCGTTATAGTTTACATCTATACTTAAAACTATTAGATTTACAAGAAAGTTCTTAAGGATTTAATTTTGATTTCAAAAAATGTATTTTCGAGTAAGTTTTCGTTGGAATACCTTTACTCTATATATCATTTGAAAGAGAGTTGCTCACTCTATCTAATCGTTTAAATTACACTCGTTTTAAAACAACTATGTCTTCCGTTCAGAACGTTGAATACAAGATGAAAAAAAGCAAATTCGCACAATTTTCTTATTTCAATTCAAGCTAGGCTGAAAAGCTGCTGTAACAACCTGCGACAACGAAGCGTTTTGTCCAAGAACCACTACTGAGCGCCAAATTAGTACGTTACTGGCATAAATACATATGCTTCGTCTTAGCAAAAGTGTGTTGATTCTGATGGTGCTAATTTTTTTGTTTGAATTTATAAGTTAAAAACCGCAAGAGCTTTCTTGTCAACACGATATATTTATTAAGTAAATAATCCTTATTTATTTGTTTCCATTTTGTGGAATAATGTATGCAGTGTTGCTTTGGCATGAAAACTAAATCATAAACCCTAATATCATTTTAATCATATTTTAACTATTTATCATATTTTTATTCCAATAATGAATTTATTAACACATTTCTAACCATATTTTATTACGTAGAACCCCTAGATACGGCATTAATCCACTCCGGATTTGGAATCGGGAGGTGAAATCGCCGTATGGCGGGGCACCAGAAAAATTTACTATAATTAATAACAAAATACAGTACAATTTATAATACACATGCATATAATCAAATAGCATTTTTACATAACACCGTAAGGTTGGGAAAATTCTGTAACAAAGGGCTGGTAAAACATCGTATTCCACATCATAACCTGCAAAAAATGCTTATCCTAGAGCCACCGTATCCCAGGGATACCGTATCCCGGGGTTCTACTGTTCTCAAATCTAATGATTAAACACCATGCTTTGTACTGACCTCCCCTTTTATTTATAACGAAAGCAGGGCCATATTCTTAAATTCTAATTCTTCTGCGGATGAGTGCAAATTTTACAGTAGATGGATGGAATACTGTTGCCATATCTGGGCAGGAGCTGCTTAAAACAGCCTATCCTGCCTTGACAGAGTACAAAATAGACTTCGTGGCTTAGTGGGGGATGCCCTTTTCTCTACCCTGCAACCTCTCTCCCACAGAAGAGACGTTGCGAGCCTGTCCTTGTTTTATCGTTATTTCCATGGCAGATGCTCGTCTGAACTCCAATCTCTGGTCCCCCCTCGCCAATCTTTCACGAAAAACACCCGTCTAGCTGAATCCACTGTGAAAAATTTCCCCCACTCTATATCTGTGCCTAAATCAAAACGCGGGGTCCATGAACAAAGCTTCTTTCTTAGAACTGCACGCCCGTGGAACTCTGTTCCGTCTGCCTGCTTCCCTCCGGACTACAACTTGGATGTCTTCAAGTCCAATGTTAACAAATTCCTAATGAACCGCCCCCTTAAGTAAACACTTCAGCAAATCTCCTCACTAACTTAATGCACTTGCAATTACCCTTATCCCTGAGTGGCTTCCGGGCCTTGATAAATGGTGATCACTGTGTAAAAAAAAAAAAGTAGATGCATATATTCTTGGTACTCAATTAATCGTAACTACTCATGTTGAATAGCAGGGGGCTCGTATTAGGGACATATAACGAGTGCTTGTAATACAGGGATCATAATACACGAATAACGACGATAATGAGGGAGAAATTTATATCAAACTGGGATTATTCTTGTTAACACATATAGAGGGGGAGGAGATACTTCACTTATGACGGTGGAGGAGACACATTACTTGTAAGGGTTGTACAAAATTCGTTACAAGATGATGATAAAAACACATTTACCTTTTTGTTGTGAGGAATGACGAAACGAGACAAACAATTGCAAACATAATTGGTTTATTTATTCTTCAATCGAACGATCGGTGATGTCAGGAATTCAAACTTTGATTTACATGGTCTATTTTCCTCCCTTCGCTTCTAAGGGGCTCTCATCTCCAACTGACTATCACCGTGTGTGATCTTTTCTGATTATCTCATCCTCATCAACTAACTAACCTCTAACCCTCAGATTCCTATATTTAGAAATCTCCTTTGTTATGACGTCAGAATCTGTTTACCAACGTGACTATATCACGTTTTCTACACATGCCCATCCAACACACCTTTGGCAAAACAAAAAAAATCCTCAATTCTAATTTTAAACCTATTTTTAAACATTATATTTTAACTCGCAGTGTGCATTCATTTAAGTGACATATTAAATATTCAGATTTCTAAAAGAATTGCCATTCGACTCTTTTTCCGACATAAACAATATTTAACTATTTCTAATAGAATTAACAATGGACTTAATTTCTAACCTTTCATTTTCCATTATTATCTTTAACAATTGCCTACAAGGTTCGATTCTAACCTTATCCTAATATCTTTTTTACTTATCTAATATGCCTTCTTACTTACATGAGAAGGGGATAGCCCTTTCATGTAACACTCATGCAGGGGCACAAAATACCTGGTGCTGATGGACCAGTAGATCTCCCCGGGTCATTCGTCTAAGGGAAGGAGAACTCTAGTGTTAAATCTGTGCTACTAACCTCATCCATTTTGTTTTGGCACCAAACAAACGGGGTAGGGAGGCCTTCCTAGTCCTAGTCGACAACCTTTCTAGGGCTGGTGATGCCAAAAAATGACCGACTTGAACACCTAAACGGCTTATGAGAAGATACGGTCTGCATATCACCTGGCTTCTATATCCCTTCTTTGCATGCTAGCCAGGTGCGATTACAAGAACTCAGTAGAGACACTTAGTGCCCCATTCCCTCTCATTACCTTCTTGGGGTACTTGATTGCCACATATGTCTACGCGATTAGAATAAGTATTTGTTATTTGACAGGTTTGAATGTATTGGTTTGACAGTTTTTCTGGTTGCTGTATTCAGACTGACAGTACAGAAGTCCATTGAGGTTTGCATTCACAAATATTCAAGGACTTAGAACTTACTGAACGTGGATTCCATGAACAAAGCCTCTTTCCTGAAACTGCACGCCTGTGGAACTCTCTTCTATTTGCTTGCTTTCCGGTTAACTACAATTTGGTAGTCTTCGAGTAAACGGGTTCTTGATGAGCCGTCTCCTTGGGTAATCCAATTTGTGAAATGTCCACTGCTAACAATTCAGGCGCTATTGTCACAGTGACTACTGTACACTCATTAACACTTATCGTCGAGTGGCCCTCGGGCCTTGATAAGTGCTGACTCCTATGTAAAAAAGCAAAACAAAACAAAAAATTTAACCAATGTAGAATAATTTTTTAGCAAATTTCCCGGATATTTTAGCGGTAATTGTAACTAACCTACACTCCTCTATCCTCTCATACACATTTAATATGCCTGGTTATCTCCCACTTTGCTGTAAGGACTCAGACACATGCATGGTGTTGAAGTCTATATTCGAAACTCACTCCTCTTGACTAGAGAATGCAGACTAGAATCAGCCGACCAGGCCGTCATGTGCTTTAGACTAAACCTGCAAAATAGTCTTAGCTACTTATACTTTCTCTAGCATTCTCTCTAGACTCAGAACTGTGCTCTAATCAACCATGCCTCTGACAGCATAGATGCAGCATTTTCCGAGATGCTAGCGCCCGAGTACATGTATTTTCATACTTTAATGACCACCACAGTATTTGGCTTGGTTTCACTAGATTCATAAACGCAGATGGTAGTATCACACATAGCGTTTCTATATCTCATTCTCTGGCACAGACAGTCACGTTCCTAATCCGTCTCCCTGATTGACAAGACCAGAAAGCCTCACTTCGAGATTTATTTCTGATCACAGTTCCTGAGGATTGTGTAACAAATGCCTTGAGAATGCTAATCACGTTGTGACACTGGTAGACATCACCCTTAAAGTTTTGTTATTCAAAATGACAAGGTACTTCAAGAAGGCTAACTGGGAAGTCATCAAAGATCACATCAAAGACATTGAATGGAGTAGTATCTTTTCTCTTCGTGCGGAACAGTGTGCAATTGAAACAATTGAGTGATTTAAAGCAGCAATTGTAGCACATGTTTTATAGCAATAGTGCACTTCTACTTGTGCAGCTGCCATTGCTCAAAAGCAGCATGCATTAGTAGATTTATCCAACATTAATCCAGCGCAAATAGACAAAAGTATATAGAAGCTAGAAATAATTTTAAGAGAGAAATAGCTGCACACAAGATAAGGCATACCGAAGTTACCAAAAAAACACTTGAAATCGCAAAAATAGGAACTCGCGATTTCCAGAAAATTTATTTTAGTATAGTAAAAAAAAAGCAATTAACAATTTCCCTATTATAAAACAACGTTGTGGTTGCCTTCACGGGTACTCTGCTTGCTCGACAGCTAACCTTCAACTCCACTTTAAAACGAATAGACCACTACTCCCAAATTTCGTAAACAGATGCCACACTTGATGATCACGCCTTCTCATCTTCGCGATATCAGACAAATCTTGATACCTCAAAAGCGTGTGAGATTTATCTATTTCCTGCTATACAATTAAAAAAATGCCGGGTTTCTCCAAACTCTTTCACAAATGTCTTATTGGATCTTACTTTCTTTACTGCTGGAAAATTGATTCTGTTGTATCAGTTTTCAAGAATTTTGGCAAAAGAAATGACCCACTAAATTATCGCCTTCTTCTTCTCTTTGCCAACATATTTTAGTCCTTAACCAATCAAGTATTAGTCCACCACCTCATATATTAAACAGCTTTCCGACCAACAATATGGCTTTATGCAAGCCCGTTCTACTGCAGATATCCAAACTGTAATCTCCGAACACATATACCACACACTGAAAAAGGTAAAGGAGGTAACGGCAGTAGCCCTAAATATATCTGAAGCCTTTGACAGGGTTTCGCACGATGACTTTCTCATGAAAATTAAATCATATGGTATTACTGGGCGAATACGTAACATAATCGAATCCTTCTTAAATAAGAGAAAAATCAGGTTGTGTTTTATGATCGTACGTCAAAGCAACATGATATATTATTATTTCTCATATTCATAAATGACCTTCGTGATAAAAGTCTCCGAGATGGGTATATTTTCTGATGACACCACGCTCTCTAACCAACTCGGTAGGAAAACGAATTAACACATATCTAAAGAAATGGCTAAAACCTTAGATGAAGACCTCCAATCTGTAGTGGAATCGGAACGTAAATGGATGGTAATATTCATTGTTTCCAAGACTAAGCATTTTTTCTTTTACAAATTACACGAAACTTTCTCAACCACTGACTGCTTTAGCTAACGATACACTACTTGAAAGTACTTCATTTAAGCTCCTCCGTCTAACATTCACAGGCGACATGAATTGGATCAAATACATTGAGGTCATTGCGAAGGCTACTGCAAAGATGGTGGGCTCTCTATACCGTACTAGAAGATTACTCACACATGAGAGTTACCTGTACCTTTCCAACCAAATAGATATCGCACTCTAACCTCTTTCATATCGCCAAAATCTTGCATCTCTGTGTTTGTTTCACAAATATTTTAATGAAATGTGCTCTGACTAACGCAAAGCACTTGGACTTCCTTCGACGTAAATACATAATCTGACAAACAGCAAAATCCCACCCCTACGCTGTAGATATCCCTAGATGCTGGAAAAGCTTCTACTTAAATATTTTATTCCCTAGAACTGCAACACTTTGAAATTCCCTCTCTCATCCCGTATTCCATGATTGTGCTGATATGCAGAAATTCTAGTGCAATGTGGACAGGTATCCCACTGCTAACCCTAACCCTAGATTGTATCCCTGTAAACTTGGTTCTAATTATTAATCCCTTACACTAAAGTGGCATTTGTATGGGGTGAAAATAACAGTAAAAAAGATAAACACCAATCAAATGCATTTCTTGTTGAGATTATAAACATATAGAAGTTTTCCTTGTCTCCTTTTTCTATACACACGTGTTGTGGTTGAGACATCTGAATTGTTAAGAGATGACCAAACATATGCACGTACGCCATGTTTATTTTCCATCTTACATGTTATCGTAGGCAACACTTCAGACAGTTTACTCAATCCAAAGGCGCGTGCGTATTTATATTAAATACATACACACTTGACATTTTCACACTTATATAAACATATATGCAGATAGTTTCCAAAGTTTCTCGATATTTCTTATGTGAATAACAATTTCTATTGAATGAATTGTATTACCCGTTTCTCTAGACTTGTCTCTCCACAACGTCAAAGATAGACACAATATTGATTTTCAATGCATGAACAATCAAGCTTCCTCCTCCTCCAAAATAGAGTACTCTGGATTGGAACAAAATAAAACTGTCTCAGTGTAGAAGGATTTCTTCTTCATCGACCGAGAATAAAAAATATAAAGTGTAATATAAGAACAGATACTACACTTTGTTCCAAAGCAAAGTGCTTTGTCAATTATTTCAGAAACCTTTGTTTACCCCAAACAAAACATTGCCATTGAGACATAAGGGGTAACTGTGATATAGGCTAGATGTATAAAAAGGACAATAAGTAGAAAGTTGAGTAGCAAGATGTTTTTTTACATTACATTTAATTTTTTCAATGTTGGTACGGTCGTGGAAACAATAAGCAAAGAGAGTGTTCGAAAGGCAAGCGATCAAAGAGAGGACGCAAAAATCTTTTGACATGTTCATGAAATTGGTGGGATTTTGCTGCTATACGTTATAAAAATATGAATTTCTTTTCAAATAATCTGAATTCATTTGATGCTTTACATATTGTTGTGACCTTAATTAACTCAACACCGTTCTATAATAACAAGAATGCAAGGACGCATTTACAGAAGTACAGGAATAGTATGTTACAGGAAGTTTGCGTTCGGTACTGTTGCTATGATTGCCACTAAGGATTGCTGCTATGATATCTCCGACACTCACTCTATAGATAGTGCCTGAACGAGTCCATCTATTCCAAGAGTAAGGTAGATCAGCATCATACCGTAACAAATATACGATTATTTAGTATTTTAGAATCAGTTATAACTGATTACGCCCAAGGATGGATTACTGCTGCCACATCTGGGCAGGAGCTGCTAGAACAGCCTATCCTACCTTGACAGAGTATAAAATAGACTTCGTGGCTTAGTGGGGTATGACCTTTTCTCTTCCCTGTAATCTCTATCCCACAGAAGAGATGTTGCAAGCCTGTCTTTGTTTTATCGCTACTTCCATGGCAAGTGCTCGTCTGAGCTTCAATCCCTGGTCTCCCCTCGCCAATCGTTCACGATAAACACCCGTCTAGCTGAAACCACTGTCAAAATTTTTCCCCACTCTTTAACTGTGCCAAAACCAAAACGTAGATTCCATGAACGAAGCTTCTTTCTTAGAAGTGTACG